>NW_024875304.1:0-2658 GCF_018340385.1 Cyprinus carpio
CTCCCCAACTTCCACTGTAGACATCATGGGTGGCTACAGGGGCGAGTTTTGCCACTGCAAGCCCTCACATTTTCTTCAGGAAATGTACATTCTAGTTAGTGGTGCTTGCGAGGCAAAGCATCACTTATATTATCTCACATACTTATTATTCTTCTTCTTATAGATCCGTACAAAGTTTGGCGTAACTTGTCCCGCAGTTTTTG
Organism: Cyprinus carpio; assembly: GCF_018340385.1. Lineage (NCBI taxonomy): Eukaryota > Metazoa > Chordata > Actinopteri > Cypriniformes > Cyprinidae > Cyprinus > Cyprinus carpio. The sequence goes on from NW_024875304.1 coordinate 204, forward strand.
TCACAGACCCACAAAAGGGTCAAATCGTGCGGCCTATTGAGGAGGTGTGCTATGACTTTTATAACGCATCGGGCTCGATGTTAGTACATCGGTGAAATATCGCCGAAAAATCGCATAGACAATGCATTGCGCCAACTTTGGCGATCTAGCTCGAGAGAATTTGCATGAAACATGTGAATCACCACATTTGGGAGGCTATCAGGCTGTGCGAGAACATACCCACAGTGGGGTATAAGTTGTACTTACAGAGCAAGAGCCCCCAAAGTTGCCCCCCATAGACATATACTATGATGAGGGGATGCTTCCTATTAAACGGTGTGTTTTTCTCCTACTATGGTAAGCTTTGCGTTGAACATAACTCACAGGACACAATGTCATAGAGACATGGGGTAGGGGCTCATTTTAATCAGGGCAACCAATCAGTCTGTCTGGGTCATTTGTGAGAAACTTTTCAAGCCACGCCCCTAGCAAATCCATTTAGGTCCCCTTAGTAACAAGTTTCTCCATAGACTCTTACATTGAAAAAGATCAAATTAATATCTTTGGATAGAAGTAAATACTTAGAAACATGAGAGAGGTGTGGGCACCGCTTGACTTCGAAAGGGGCAACAAGCGACCAATCACTAATCACCTTCTCAAGACTTCATAGCCATGCGCCCTAGCAAAGCATTTAGAGCACCCTGGAAGTTAAACCCAAAGAAGCATAGGGATATCTAACAATCAAGAATATCATAAAAGGCATGGGGTTGGTTTATATCATTCCTTTTGGAAAGAAGCCTTTGAGTATCATCATTCCCAGCTGCCAAGTTTCTCCCCTAGCAACCAAACAGGTGATTGCCCTAGCTTAACCGCTTTTGCCGAAGACCTATCTCTCTGCAGAATCAAAACTGGTGAGAGACATGGGGGCTGGCTTATTGTCAAGCATCCTTTGGAGTATCATCACTGGGGCTGCAAGGCAGCTCTAGCAATAAACAAGTACCTAGCAACCCGTTTTGCAAGATCTATAATACCGTCGAGCCATTAACAATACGAACATGGGGTTTGGCTTATACTGTCAAGCAGCCTTTGGACCTCGTCCATTGGGGCTGTCAAGCCACTCCCACTTTTAACCAAACAGTACCTAGCAACCCGTTTTGCAAGACCTGTATCTCTGAATCAGAACATGCATTAAGGAACATGGCGTTTGCGGCTGTTTGACTCATGTAGCAAACTGGAATTCCAACATAACAGTCATGCACTTCTTGAACAACACATCTTTAATAGTGATTAGCTAAGAGAGATAGAAATCAGGCTATGAACTCTATGAAAAGAAGACCTAACAACTGAGGGGCCTTTGGTTTTGCTGCAGCGCCACCTCACATTTTCTTCAGGGAAATGTACATTCTAGTTTACTATACTAAGCCCTGAAAAACTTTTGTAGCTCTCCTCCTGCACTGTTTGTCGTAGACCCATGAATGAGGTGTCAAATGTGCGGCTTATTGAGGAGGAGTGTGCTATGACTTTTCTAAGCAATGGATGTGCGATTATTAGTACAGCGGGCAGAAAAAAATTGTGTGAAAATATCCCATAGACTTAACATTGGAAGAATTATCTGACATCATATCTTTGGATCAGAAAGCATAGAGGCTTGGGAGTGGGCTCTTTTGACTCGGCCTATCAAGCAGTCCATAAGTAGTGACATAACTACTTTATAGCCAGCCCTAGCAACCACTTTAGCACCTAGCAACATTAACACATTTAAAACTGTATCTCAGCAATAACAGCAATCATAGTACAGGCAGCTTTTCTGTAAGTTCAGGCTGCAAATGTCTTCAAATTATCAACTATACTATATAGCACACCATAGCAACCATTTTAGCACCCCTAGCAACCATATAGCAATATAAACTACTTATATCTGGCTCCACAACATCACAGACATCATGGGTGGCTACAGGGCGAGGATTTTGCCACTACAAGCACCACTCACATTTTTCTTCCAGGAAATGTACATTCTATGAATATTACACTATTATTACTATTAAATATGAAAAACTTTTGGCCTTCTCCTCCTGCACTTTTGTCGTGGAGCCATGAATGAGGTGTCAAATGCGATGCGACTTATTGAAGTGTGCTATGACTTTTCTAAGCAATCGGTCAATGCGATATTAGGTACAGCATCACGAGAAAAAAATGTGAAAATATCCCATAAGCAACATTGGAAAAATTATCTGACATCATATCTTTGGATCAAACATAGAGGCTTGGGAGTGGGCTCTTTTGAGGCTAAAAGTCTATCAAGCGCCAGTCCATATGTAGCGAAATAAAAAGCAGTCATAGTCGAGCCTAACAACTACTGCTTTTAGCAACTCTTGTATTTAAAACCTGTGTCTCAACAAAATAACAATATAAAGAAACACTGGCTTGGGCTTTTTGGATTCAGGCTGGCAAATGGTCTTCAAATATCACCCCATAA
>NW_024875305.1:0-1986 GCF_018340385.1 Cyprinus carpio
TGGGCTGCTCTTACAGGTGAGACATCACTGTTGACAGCACAGCATTGTTGCTGCAGAGGTGTGGGTTGCTGCATTGATTCCTTTATTTGCATGACTTCTTCACTTAGACTTTTCAACTGGGCCATCAAATCAAATTTTGGCTGTTTTTGCTTGCTTTTTGAATGCGGAGTTGGCTCACTTAACTGAGTGACATTCACATTGGCACTTCGTTCACTCTTTCTTTTACTCCGTCTCTCAGCCTCATGGGAGCATGCTACATTCAACTTTTCCAACAGGGTCTCATCAGTGACTGTGGTGTCTGTCAGGTATGGTTGGAGATCACCCTGGATACGGTCATTTTGTAGACCTGTTAACACAGTATGAAGAAACATATTCTGTACAAGGGCTGGGTCATATGTTAAACCTGACTCGTCTTCTTGTGACGCAAAGAGAATTTTCTGCCTCAAGTCAAGCACACGTATGAGGTAACTTTGGGGTGTTTCTTTTGAACGTTGTGATTCTGCAGTCAACTGTTTATATAACTCTGTTGCATTCTTTTCTTGATAATGTGAACGAAGGATTCGTCTCAACATCGGAAGAGTCAAAGCTGTCTTTCCTTCTAAGTAGCTACGTAATTGAAGGGCCTGGTGTAATGGCCCGAATAACTGCATCAACGATTTCTTGTTCTTGGTAACCCTTATTCAGTCCGCTTTCAATTTGACGCGCCAGACTCGGAAAGGTTAACCTGTCTTTTTGGCCAGGCTCTCCGATGAAACCTGAAATCTTAAACTCCCTGTGCCACACAGCCGGTATCATTTGTGGGGGCAGCGAAGAGTTAACTGCTACACTGTCTTGTGCTGATGCCGATCTTGTGCTCCGTGGAACAGGCGAACTTGTTTGCACAGCAAGGAGCGAATCAGTTGTGTGCTTCATTTCTCCTATTTGTCTGTGTACTATATCTTCTCTTTCCACTAGCTGTATTCCTCTGGCTCCATCCTCAATTCCTCATCATGTTGTAATCAGAACATCTTTAGCTCAATTGTACATTTTGCTTAATTATTCGACATGCTCCATTCAAATTCTCTCTTTCATGTAACAGTTACTAGATTCTGCCTAGGAAAAGGGTGTGAAAGCTCCATCTTTACAGGGTGTCGTTCATAATTTTTCTTTAGCATTTACTAGTCTCTCCGATTTCTTCAGGCTTTGCATTCTGGTGGTGTGTACCCAGTTGATGTCCCGTTAATCTTGCTTCTGACTTGATCAGTTGCTTACTGGTTTCGTACCAAGTGAGTGTAAGCCTGTACTTGAATCGTCATGGGTAGTATTCGACGATCCGAGCGAGGGATGACCCATCTGACACCTATCCCAGCGGTGCCTCCAAAATTGTAGTACTCCTGAAAAGAAGTATGATAAACATGAATAAAGAAGAATGAAAAAGAGAGCGCAGCAGTGATGACTTCATTGATGGCGCATTTACTCTGAATGAAAAACAAAAGCATATGAATATAACAAAAGCTCAGCATATAGTATCAACACATGTATCACTCTTTCCCAGTTATGACTGAATGTAAAAAAGTAGAAGCTTCAAACACTTTGCATTACAATAGAAGGAATAAGAAAATACAAATCAACAGGTTAACAAACTCTCTATACAGTTCATGTTGTAGTTTTAAGCAATATCATTTACAGCTGACATGGGTGACATCAAAATCACATGCTTTTTGCCTAGAAAACAGCGCATTAAGTAATTCAGAATGTACACAAAAGCACCAAAACACGATATATAAGGCAGCCTAATATTATACCGCTTAGAACGACTGGTGGATGACAGAATAAGTACAGGAATTAAATTGATTTGATACAACATAACTACAGCTGGGGGATATTAACCACCTTAAGCGTTAATGGCGCCCTAACCGTGGTGTTCAACCCAGGACCATATCTGATGTACTTTTACAATAAAGACACATGAAAGATCAAGATAAACGTAACGCATAGCTCATAATC
>NW_024875306.1:0-2331 GCF_018340385.1 Cyprinus carpio
CAGTTATCAGTAAGGAAGCGCTGGATCAGTGTGATAACTTCATTAACACGCAGCTGGAAGGCAGTTTAGCTTTGCTCACAGAGTCCTGTACCGGCTGGCCTATTAAATATACGTCATACATCACTGAGGCTTCTGTAATGCAAACATCTGGAGGATCTAAATACTGACACAAATAAAGGCCATTGATGCTATAAGTGAGAAAAGAACCCTTAATATCCATGGTGGAAGCATTTCATCAGATGTAGAAGCTTCTTTAAAAAAGTTCTTCAGATGAATAAAAATGTTCTTCACAATGCCGACTTCAAGAATTACGCTCCGCAAAGAAAAGGTTCTTCTTGAGGACCAAAATGATTCTTTTGATGGCATGGCCTGGGTGAAATAATGAATAAAACCCAATAACACAAACATTTCCATTAATAAAACCAAATAATGTTTTTCTATTGTAGTTCAGAATTATATTTATACCAGTTGTTTAGTACATACAAAAAAATATAAATATAAGCTAGAAGTCATGCAGGTCATGAGATCAATATCATTTAAAATGAAACTGTGGTAGCATAACAGACCAATGGTGAAGTGTTTGATATTTGATGATTTTAAGAAGCACTTTATTTTACAGTCCTTGTTCTGCACGTACATACTGTATTAACTTTAATGATAACCCAGTAATAGCCAGGTACTAGCTTTCTGTTGGTGAGTGTGTGCACATACTATAAAATAAAGTGCAAGCCTGTTTTCTTAAGTGGAAACTAATGGTATATTTTGCTTTTCTTGTTGTTATTCAGTAAATGTGCTTTTCAAATGTTGGCAAATGTTACCATTCATCAAGAACTTCTAGTCAATAATTTGGCGTTTGGGCTGAGGCCTGGAGTTATTTGGCATGCATTATTACCCTGAGGTAAATCACTGCTGTGTGCTGACCAGACGGGTTATATTACAGAGTGTGTGTGTGTGTGTGTGTGTGTGTGTGTGTGTCTGTGTGCTGACCAGACGGTTATATTACTGTGTGTGTGTGTCTGTGTCTGTGTGTGTGCGTGTCTGTGTGTGTGATTGTGTGTGTGTGTGTGTGTGCGTGTCTGTGTGTGTGATTGTGTGTGTGTGTGTGTCTGTGTGCTGACCAGACGGTTATATTACTGTGTGTGTGTGTGTCTGTGTGTGTGCGTGTCTGTGTGTGTGATTGTGTGTGCGTGCCAAGACCAGTCGCGTTTCCACTGTCACTTCCGGTGCTTGATCGTGCCTTGTCGGTACTTCCTCGGGGCCAACGGCCCGGGTTTTTTGGGCCCCACGAAAACCTTTGGGCCAAAGCGGGTCCAGCTGGGGATGAGAGGAGTGGTTCTGATCAAAGGCGGAGTTTCTCCACGCGTCTGGAAGAGCGTCAGCGCGCGGATCATTTCATAAAGCTACAGCTACAACACCAGCATTAAACACTTTTTAAAATAAGTTGAGCTTAAAACTCACTTTCAGTCAGCAGCGAGTGTTTGAAATAACTTGATCCGATGTGGATTATAATCAATATACGAGGCAGAAATATTTATAAGCGATGCAAAAGACTATGCACGCTAGACATTAACGTTACCATAGTAAACATGGTAAATACGACCGCTTGAAGAAATCAGACGTCAGCTTCTTATTCTCTATCACAATCGTGTATTTATTTAGTAACTTATATTATCTGTCTTAAGTCTCGTCTCAAGAGTTTAGCTCCATGTAGCCTATGCCATTAAAATATAATAATGTTTTTTTCATGAGCTTTTATAAAAATATAGGAAATTATCATTCTTTCTAAATGTGATATATAGGCTACTGTGGCTACAAATAGCCTAAACAGAAACAGACTCCTCGACTGAATAGCAGGCTATGTTCATAACGCTTTACTCTCTGTGTGACTAATTAATTACTTTTGGATTTAAATCTTTAACAAAGCATGCAAACAAAAAGGCTGCTGTTATCATGTTCGTTTTGTGATCTAGCTTAGTTCCAGTGACTTATTTCTTATTAGTTTTTCTGATAACTTCTCTTTGTTGGTAAAATTATGGGGCGTGGACGTTGTTCCTGAGAGGCGTGTAAAGGCGGGTTTTAGAAACGCAGCATGGCGTATTTTGGCCTGGTGCCAGGTCCGGGACTATTAGCCACGCCCCCGCACGTTTAAAGCACTGGCTCGTGACTGGCCCGGGAGCAGTGGAAAAGTGGCTATTGAATAACCAAGAGTGCTTAGAACAGCATCAACAAAGTTTTTTTACAACTGGTCGAATGGTGTGACTATAATGCTCCTCAGTATTAGCTTAAAAAACTGTGGAGATAGTATTAGGGCCTGTTGCTGACATTCATACA
>NW_024875307.1:0-2860 GCF_018340385.1 Cyprinus carpio
ATTTACTGATAACTTACTACTTAAAACTAAATTTACTGGAAAATTTGAGAAATTTTCATTTGCATAGATGGTTCTTTCTTAACGCGTAATGCACCTTCGCATGAAGTTGAAATATTGATTCCTGAGCATCGATGCCAACTAATTCAGCACCTTCACTTGGGAACCGCCTTTTATCGTCGGACGTAAGAGGCAGTGTGTTAAGAAGCTTCCTAAGGGACACTTCGGGGAACACACTTAGGAACATAAACAACTTTGGTAAGATAAATCTTTCGAGTCTTCTTACCGCGCTAAGAGTGAGCGTTATCGGGAAACCGGGCCCAGAAATGTTTCTTGAGCAGCAAATCAACATATTAGAATGATTCTGAAGATCATGTGACACTGAAGATGGAGTAATTAATGCTGAAATATAGCTGTGCATTATAGAATAATTATACTTTAAAATATATTTCCCAAAACTTTTGATAACTTTGTACATTGCTACATTTAAATGAAAACACAACTTGTAATAAACAATGCACACATTCTCAAAGAACTTACATTCTGGTGATTACTTCCTTCCCCTCACTGCTGTCTTCTTCAGTCGTTCCCTGACCTCCCTTATTTTTTCATGTTCATCTCAACCCGCCACAAACAAAACAAATTATTTTTATAGACAATTTTGGATAAGTCACGAGAATTGCAATAGTTATATATAATCACAACACTCAATTATGGCAATATATATTGAATCGACACACAAGCATCGAGATGAGTACTTTATATGGTAATGCTGCATGCTGTGACTCTGTGTTGCTTCAAAGCACCATTCTCTTGCTACTGGTTCATTATAAAAGCGATCGCAGCGCTGTATAAAGGAGCCATACCCTTTTAGGTATTATAATACTTTAGCACAATGAAAGATTATTATGTCTTTTCTTTCTGTCCCATCTATCACATGTTGCTGCCTTCATTACTCGCGTTCACACAGCGGCATCCTAGCGCTGTAGAGAAAGATTAGGTGGCTCTGGCGTGAATAGAATGCTTATCGTGTATTTAAAGTGGCATAAAAGCAAAAAGATTCGTGAGTGCTCTGACGTAGATCGAATGCTGATCGTGTATTTAAAGTGGCCGCAAAGCAAACAAGCTTGTTGATCTTGTGCAGACTGACCACAATGAGCATAATGTTATAAGTTAACCTCATTAAATATTGTTGTGGACGAAGTATTAAGATCCTTTACCTAATAATGTATAAAGCACTGTAAAAATACTCTGATGCAAGTAAAAGTCCTGCATTGAAAATGTTACTTAAGTAAATATAATCAAGTATAAACAGGGAACATCACAGATTACTGCAAACCCCCACAGCAATAATCAACCTTTTGTTTTGAGAACTAATGTGGTTGGAGCTGCGTTCCCTATCTCTCAACGGTGGACATTCTACGTTCTGATTCGTTGCTGCCCAACCGCAATCATAGATCATTACCATAAAGTTGCCCTGATTTCAACTCTCCTCGACGCTCTCAACGGCCAACGTCGCGCCGCAGCCGCTCCTCGCCGCTGCTCTTTGACCTCGCTGCCTGGCAGTGTGAACGCACAGTTACGTTGCTAACATTTAAAAGAAATGTATTTTCACACCACCACCACACCACACACCACCACATATATATATACACACACACACACACTTGCACTGCCTGTCATACCAGTGACGGTGTGCTGCAATAGACTTATTAGCATTAAGGTTAACGATTAATCAATTATTACTTTAAATTAAACGACACTCGATCATGGATATATCAAAAATGACACCCTAAAACCCCAATTAAATTCTACATTGATTTAAAAAAATCAGCAAAAAAAACATTTTGAGGATTGGAAGATTATAAATTTTGATCGTTATATTGACACCAACGTCATATTTATGTAATGACATCCCCAAATAGTTGAAATGTCTACACTGGTAATCGGAAAAAGGCCCGATACTGTCCTCTTCTCATAGTGACAGCCTCACAGTTAGTTTTTCTGGTTTTTACATGCACTCCCAATTTGGGTTGTGTCTGCGTAGGGTATTTACATAAGGGGTTTTTTGATTTGGAGGGCAGCTGCATTTGGCCCTTTAAAAGTTTTTCAACTTCTGCCACGGCAAAGGACACCCCAATTATTTCCGCCAAAGGCGTTTACATCACACGCACTCCACCATTTTAGAGTTTAAAAGAGAGGCGTTGACGCCGACGCCCCGTATGAATGGGGTTTTAATTATATGGGCTGTATTTGATGGCCGCTGCCACAAATTCTTTCCCAACCATGGGTTTCAAAAAAAGCAGTTTCCATCATGGTCCTTACATCCGGGACCGCAGAAAGGGAAAGACCTGCAACACATAACCAACTGAAATCAATTTAAAAAAAATGTCATTTGTCTTGCCTCAGTTTTGCTGAAAACAACCAGGTTTATTTTTTTCACCCAGGGTTCACGGCTTTCCCATTCCACCGTCTGCATGAAGGAAGGATTTCTTTATCCTGGATTCCCTTTCGCAATAGACACTTGGAGATGATTTGGGTTTATATGATGGTTTGTGCTAAAGGTAACGAATCAACGTTAAAGAAATACTGATAGCAGCACTATTAATTCTGTAGCTTATATCATTTCCCTTTTTTAGTACTCTCCACGTCCCGGAACCAAATTTGTACCATTCTTAACACCCTCTCTACTTATATAGTTTTTCTTTTTGCTGCCTGTCCAGAAATGTCTTCTCTTCTCCACCTGATGGGTAAATATATGTGTTAATTTTAAAAGCAATAAATAATACTTTTAAAATATCAGTGGAACAGATTAATATATTTTCTTAAAGCCCCTCACTGAATCATTGACTCAACCCTGCAT
>NW_024875308.1:0-1530 GCF_018340385.1 Cyprinus carpio
TTCACTATAGTTAATATTGCAATTATAGTCTAATATTGCAAAATAATTTAATTCCAATTATAGTCTAATATTGACCAAAGAAAAACGATCATTAACTGATTCCCTTCCTCATTCTTGGAAAGGTCAAGTCTTAAAGAAAAGAAAGTAAGTTTCTGAGAAACTAGACAAATAAATACAGATGCAGGACCATAGAAACAAAAAACTGAAAAATTCTCAGGAGGAAACCCCCTTACAAAAGCATAAAACAAAGCAGCTGGACTTAACCGCACACAACTCATTAACCAGCAATTACGGAGGAGAAAAAAAATGAAGATTAATAAATATGAAAAATCATTACAGCTGTGGTTATTCTAGGCCGCCTGCTTGTTGTAGAGAGAGGTGAAAGGTGAGTTTGATATCTGAACTTTGTAGATTGAAGAAATGCACACATTTAGCTTTTCATACTGTGCATTTATATTGTGAAACCTTCTTTGCATGGCAGGATGTTGTAGATAATGGTAAGATGCACCGTTTTCTCCTCCAGGCCAGGCTAGAGTTCCGAAGGGCAGGTGTTTACTTGTGCAGACAAAGGTGTGAACATGGTTCCTCGAAAACTGATTGAGAAGATTGAAATCATTCCACCAAGTCCCCTCTTTGTAAAACCCAGGAGATTGTGTAAGTGTATACTGTCATTTACATACCAATATTCTCTAAATATTGTACATCTGTTTAAATATTTTGACTGACATAAATAATAATGCAGTTTATTTTGTCTTGTGTTTTTCTAGTGTTACTCTGAAAAACAGTACAGAGCAGAAATGCTTGAATCCAGAATCTAAATTCATGCAGAAATACATAATGAAGGCTGTTGAAAAGAGGTTAGTATAAACCTTAATATTCTTAATATTTATATTTTGTTTATACTAGATGTCCATACAATATGAATACTATTTTTTTTACATAATAAACAGAGAAGGCTCACTATCAGCTTTTTCTGATTATTTTTAGGAGCCTGTAGTAGCAGGTAAACTGTGCCCAGCGTGGCACATGCATGCCCTTACATTGGTAATCCTCTGGCACTCAGGTTTTAAGGGATACGGCAGTTAACGGGTTAATCCGAAGCATCAAGACTTTGAAATCACATACACAGAACAATATTCATTAAGAAAGTGAAATTAAATGATTAATAAACTATTTATTGAACCCTTGCTATTTTCTATTCTAATAAGAGTCTTGGCTGTGGAACACCTGTAATAGAGTTGGCTAGCTGGATGCAAATAAAGTCATGCCTTTTATTTGTTCCCCTGTTTGCTATTTCACATTCCTGTCACTGAAGCGTTGTGGCCAAAGACACAGAAGGTAACTGGAAACAATGTGGTTTAAGTCAGGTGATCATAAGGGGTCCAAGCACAATGGTTTGTGTAGATGATGCAGTTAAACAATGGGCGTGTCTCTAATGCGTGATAACTTGAGAAATATGTTGTCAATACTATTAAAAATAAGATAAAAACGTGAATGGTATTTTGAATGATAGTTTTGCATAATTACTAT
>NW_024875309.1:0-6634 GCF_018340385.1 Cyprinus carpio
TCGTTGATTATTGATATACTGTTCCCTCCTCATATAGATAACTTCTGAAACTATCTGCTAGACCTCCTGATACCATAGTATTTGTAATTTGTGCAATAAGATATCAAAATCAATGGTATCAAAGGCTTTTGAAAGGTCCAAAAAATACCAATACCACATTTGTCCTCTTCAATACAGTCATTAATTTGTTCAATTAGGTCTAGTATTGCCATACAGGTTGTGCTCTTTTTTTTTTCTAAAACCATATTGAGAGGGAACAAGAATATCCAGTTTATCAAGATAGCTACTAAGTCTATTGTATACTACCTTCTCCATTACTTTTAGGAAAAGTGGGTAGAATTGATATGGGCCGTAATTATTCAGAGTATCATTTCTATATCACTGGATTTAAAAATTGGAATATCTTAGCGATTTTTGTCATTTTAGGTACAATACCAGTAAATAAAGAGAGAGCATTACAATGAGCCAGTGGCTCTACAATGACGCTTCAAGCAATGGCCTTCATGATCTTACTTGATATTCCATCTATTAACTAGCAGGTGTATGAGCTCCTCGAGTCCAAAAATGATCTTTGAGGAGTTCGGTACTGTCTGTTGGTATCGCGAAGAATGAATGAATGTAACTACCAGAAAGAAAATGTTTAAAGGTGACACCCTTAGGTTGACTGGATCCTTTTAGACAGATTTACACCCATTGAAGCTTAAATGATCATTGAAACTCTGTGCAAGATCAGCTTTGACATCAAGAACAGGTAGAGCAGTCAGGTTTATAAACTCCTATTGAGAATCTTCATTTTACACATTCCATGACCTCTCTTGCAGTCCCCTCTGTGAAGCTTTTTAGAAGTTCTGTATAATGATTTCTTTTGCTCTTTCTTATAATTCTATGCTAATTTATTTTTTATAGGAAACATATTTCTTTATTTAAACTAGAAGGATTTTTTTCTCTATGTAGAATTTGTAAAGCCTACTTTTATATTTAATAGATTTCAAAATTCCCTTTGTAATCCAAGGGTTCTGGGAGAGTAGTGCTGTATTTGGAGGCCTTCTCAGGAATTGTAGTCCTTGATGGGAGTCTTGAATGATCTTTATCAGATTGTCATATGCAGTATCAGGAGTCGCATCTATCATAGATAGAAGTCCACTAATTTGGCCTGTAAGTTAGCATCACAATGGTGGGGAAAAGGAGGGTGAAATGCAGCCGTATCTCGCGAAGTCATCGCTTTTAACCCATCTTCTTCCTTAGGAAATATCAATGTTGTAGCTCACCAAGAAGTATACATTCTTTTTTTTTTTTTTTTTTGATTATTCAGTTTATGGCTGTTAGATCTTCCAGTTTACAATAAAAAGTGTCAAGAGTAGAGTCTGGTAAACGATAGATTACAATCGAATTTATAAATGTTTTGTCACTCCATTGTTAATCTCAATGAATAAAGACTACAAGAAGATCATCCTCCAAACAAAAAATCACAGATATTTACTTGAGGCTACTCTTAACATAAAGACAGACCCCTCCACCCTATTCTATTTGGTCTGTTCTAATGTGTAGATTGTATCCATCAAGGTTAAGTAGATTTCGGGCATTTGCAAATTCATTGAGCCAGGTTTCACTACACCTAATAACATCGAAATGACAGCTTAAGTTAGATAGAAGAGAAACTAAGCCGTGAATGTTTACGGCTTCTAAGATTGATGTTTAAATGTAACAATGAAGCCAATTATATATATCATTTAATAGTTCCTTTTCAAGGGAACTTCTGAACCGCGCCCCTCTAGGGGTCGCCATATGGGGGAACACCTCGGCTCGCGGACCGTGGTCTGAAGCATTAAGCATTGAAAAAACACCAACAAGGCTGGCCGGCGACAGCCTTCTGACGCCACTACCGGGCGCAACTATAAACAGGCCCCGGATAACATTATGTCATTCTCTTTCTTTTCGCCTTCAAAACTGACCGCTTTGTTTGAAGCGCGGCATCTGAAAGAACCAGGTAAGAGCGCTTCTTCTGTCTATCATGGCTTAATTACCAGCAAGCTGCTTAGACAATGTGGTGCTGTCAGGAACGCGTAAGAGAGAGAACTCAAACGCAGAGGATTCGTGGCAACATGTGCCTATTGGGTACAACAAAAATACCAAAATAATCCAACGCGGTGATGTCACACACACACAAACTGAAGCCTGTGTAATAACAACTCCAGAGCCATCCGTGATAGACACTCCAAAGTGACACAGTATTGCTGGAGACCACCTCTGGTGCAATGCCCAACGGATCGGGAAAGCGAGACAGAGGGATCTCGGGCATTACGGGCTTAAACCTTAAAGACTTCCTCAAGGTCTAGACGTCCTGGAGCAACAACAGCTTTGTGCAAGGTGGAGGGAACAGACACACAGCACAATAACAATGATAACGCCAAATCTACTGACAACAAGGGACATAGACACAGTAGAGAATATCAAAGGAGAATGGGAACTCAGCAACAGGTGAGGATAATCAGCCTGTGGATCTGTGACACACCAGCGCTTGAATTATCAGCTTGGATTGCCCAGGTCACGAAGCTGCAGCAAATGACAGGACACAGAGATTACCAGGGAAGCCAATGAAGCACCCCTGAACTGCGGATAGTGTGCATCCGGTTCACATTATTTGAGCCACCCGGATGATACTACTAATGCATCTTTTAAGGGGCCATTTTGTTTGGGTAAAGAGCACGCGACGCTGATGTCTTTGAGGAGGCAATCTATGCATCATGCGTAGCATTTTTTTTCAAGGAAAAAAGCTCTGCTCTTGTTCGCCTCTCTTCCGGGCGGAAAAAAAAGGCAGCCATCTGCTTCCCCGCTGTTCAGGACTCCGCCAGCTAAGCTGGGAGGCACTCTGGAGGAGAATGAGCTCGTGAAAACCCCCAGGTGTGGATCTGTCTGAATGATTTAGAGAGGGATCCTTCCCCTTTCGCTACCATAATGGCGGCGGACGAGAGAGAGCCTCGGGAGGATGATGTTATATCTTCTTTAACACTTTCTGATACTGAGGTTAGTGCTCTGCTGGGTTTTTACCCAGGAAAAGCAGGAGATATTTGAGGATGGTGAAGAAGCTGAGGCTGAGCCTTCTCAGCCTCTCCTGCCCTGCATATGTAGAGCTGTTGGAGCTTATGGATCGCTACTCGATGAGCATTATCTTTCCGACCATAGCCCTCCAGCTCAGGTGAGCCTTCCATTTCTGCCTGATCTCCATACAGAGATCGAAAAGGAAATCAAAGAGGCCATTTTCTTCTCGCATCCATCGGTTTCGCATAAGAGTTTTGCTGACATCAAGGGCGATGCTTAAAAGGCTATGAGAGGATGCCCCCCTGTAGAAAGAGCTTTTATTCTCATGGGGAGACATCCTCTCTTAATCTCCTCCTTGCCATCTAAGCCCCTTCAAGAAATACATCTCGCTTAAATGGCAAGGCACATGCAGCAGCAGGTCAGGCTGTGGCTTTATTACACACGCCATGGTGGTGCTTCAAGCATATCAGACTGATCTGCTAAGAGACCTGTATAGAGGCTGGCCTTTTCCTGATCAGGTAGCCGAAGCTGGCGCCGCACCACAGGCCTCTCTTCAGGCTACCAAGCAGTACGCTCTGCCAAGTGCAGGACTATGGCGGCCATGGTGGTGGGCAGAGAGACTTCTGTGGATGAACCTGGCAGACATCGGGAAGAAAAAGAAAAGGCTTTCTTCTCGATGCTCAGGTTTCGCTTCTTCTGAACTTTTCTGTATTTTCGCTTGAGACGGTGATCGAGAAGTTCGAGGGGAGATCGGAAGGGCGCACTCCGGCTGTTTCTCAGATCCTTCGCTCCACGAAGATCCAGTTCTGAGCCCTAACAACTTAGGTCCTGGCCTGTCTCGATCTGAGGATCAAAGTCAGGCACAGAAGACTAGTCTTCGCTGACCAGCGCTCCTCCTCCCCCACCTGGTAAGCGGGCAGGGGGTAAGAGGAATTGTGGGTCACAAGGAGGTAAGCAGAACCTAATGGGATGTGATGATCCAGATGAGGCAGCTGCTTCGCTCTGAGTCAGAGTGATACTGAGGTATCTACTGCTCCCTTTAGGATTTTAACTTCTGCTTTTATCCTCCCCTTCCTAATTCCCCTGTAACCACCAGCCCTCTACCTGATCGAGCACTGCACTGCAGGATTTTCACCCTGAGGCGATCTCCTGGCCGGCTTTTAGCTGTGCTGTCGCGATCCAGCCGGAAGTGAAGGTGGCAGTTACAGAAGTCTTCTTGTATATGCTGCCTCGGGTGATGCTCCCTCGCTAGAGGTTTGTAAAATTTGAGCTTGCCTTCTTCAGGTATGTTCAGCCTCTGCGATGCTTAGGAACCTTTAGGTACGACGCTAAGCCTTGTGTACTTTTTGAAAACCACATGGTGGTTAGTGTGCATGTGAATACTTTGGCGACTTTCTAAAAATCCATCGACAGGTAAGTGTGTGCACGCAAGACTCTGGCGCACTTTCGGAAATCCTGTATGGTAAGGGTTACGCTTCCACCTCGCTCCCTTTCTTGAGATGATTAGACCTTGGTTCCTTGGGCTCCATTCAGCCAGTGTGTATTCGTTTATACACTTCAAACATCGCTTCCTCAACATGAGGGACTAGTTAAACTCTCTTGGTAGTTTAGCAGTGCCTCCCTTTCCAAGAAGGGTCGCTTATGAGCCGCTTACTCTGGATTCAGGAGTTCTCCTCTCATATGAGACTGAGTTCACTGTTTTTTCCCAGAGCGCCCAGCATTATTTCCACAGATCGAAGTTGATGACTCTCAAACATACTGTTTTGAGATGCACCATTCCATATAGGAGCTGCTCTATCAGAGTGCCACGAGAGCCCTTCCTTAGAACAGTATTTGAAAATCCATGCTATGGTAAGTGTGCACGTGAAGTCTTTGCACACTTTCTGAAATCCACACTGTGGTAAGTTCAAGCACGCCTAGTATTCCCATGCTCTTTCTAAAATCCTATATGGTGAGGGCTTCCGCGCGGTTGCTTCGCGTCCCTTTCTTGAGTTGGTAAAAGCCCCGCTCATCTTGGGCCACTCCACCTATGTATCCTCAGATACCTATCTAAACAGGGTGTTGCTACTGGAGATCTGTTGAGACAGCTCCTTCAGCAAGCTTTTTGGCGGAAGCAAGCTGCAGCCCTGTGTGACAGGCAAGACTTAGTATAAAATGCTAGGTTCCCTAGTCAGATCCCCTTTAAAGGAATCTTTCCCTGATTCCAAGCCTTCAGCCTCTACCCCCTCGAGCCTGAGGCCCTGTAACAATTGTTGGGTATGTAGCTTAGGCCTTTGGTCAGAAGGGCTACTGTCACAGACAGATCGCCTAAACGATCCCAGGGGGCAACTCCCATGGAAATGGTAGAGTTGGTACTCAGTGTCTGCCACCATGATTCTGGCCTGCACTTCTGTGCATGGCAGCTGCAGATACTGTTCCCCATAGCGAGACCCTTTGAGGATCGCAGAAGGCCCAAAGTCCCCCTGAAAGGGAAACGCCTCGGCCACTTACATGTAACCATGGTCTCCCTGAGTAGGGAATCCACGACACTGCGTCCTCTAGCCTCCCCTGCTTATGCTTCCGACTCCGCAAGCTTCAGACAAAAGCAAGGAAATGACGTGGTTATCCTGCGCCTGTTTGAGCCGCTACCGTAGTGACGCCAGAGGCTGTCACGCCAAACTCAAGCTGGTGTTTTTTCAATGTATGCCTTTAGACAAGGGTCACGAATTTAGGTGTTCCCCATAGCGAATTCCCTAGAGGATCGCAGAGTGTCTCGCTCCCCACCTAGGGGAACCATGGTTAGCATTCTCAACCTGAGACGCTTTTAAGTTATCAGGAGTCAAAGACATTACAAGTAGTGTCACCATCCATATCAATGCAGTGCTGAGAATCTCCAACAATATTAGTAAAAATCATCAAAACCCATAATATAAGCAGGCCAAACTAATCATGGAATTTACTGGGATTACATTAAGACATTAACATCAAGCGATAGCTCGCTAAACATGCTCTGAGTAACCAAAACACACCCTGACTGGGGCCTCCATGTTCCTGTAGAGCTTAGCTTCCACTCCTTCTGCACAAACAGCTGGATATGTGCCCAATAGATTATAAATAGATTTTGAAATAAGATTCATGCATCCAGAGAGGGTCTGGCTGCAGACTTGCACTTGCACACTCAGACTTGCAAGTCTGTGAAAAAGAAGTGCACTTAAGTGTACTTTTATAAAGTGTACTTATTTTAAAATAATAATACACTTGAAAATAACACAAATAAGTGCAAATTAAATACAAGTATATTTTCTACCGCTTTTATACATTGTATTTGTAATTTAATTGCAAATGTATCGTACATTTTAAAGCTATATTAAATGTAATAAGTTGAACTTTTTGAGTGATTTTTTTAAACCACTTAATGGACTTTTAGTACATCTTTATATGTACAATTATATGTTCATAATTGCTTTTAGTGTCTTTAAAATATGGTTAAAGTACTACTTTCAATGTAATTGACAAGCAATTAATGTGAACTAAAATACACTTTTATGTCAGTTAACAATACACTTAAGTGTGAATTAAAAAGTAAGTTTAATGTTGAAATTTAGTATTTTAAATA
>NW_024875310.1:0-1916 GCF_018340385.1 Cyprinus carpio
TGAGTTCAGTGAGCACCTATCCTGCAAGTACTACTGAAACGGACATCTGCCCTGCAGATCATGATGCATCCTCAGAGGTGTTAAACTACGCATCGTCAAGTTCCAGTGACACCATTATTCTCCCTGATTCATGTCTCTCTGCTGCATGGCCAGTGCCATTCCAAGTACCGGAGTTTTCCCGAGACCTAGAACTCATCCTCGCAGAGGCAAACAACTCCTATGATGCCACTGGAAGACACTTCATGGATGCCAGTGTTAAATCAGCAATAATGCAAGAGCTTGCAAAAGTAATTTTTTCTTACACTGCTTACCCAACCAATCAGCAAATCCTCTCAGTGGCTGAAGCCTTGGTTTCTAAGTTTCCGTGTCTTAGGGAGCCGGGATCATTTGCAGGCTTGTATGGCTGGCAGCAGCGCATAAAAAACAAGATGCACAATTACCGTGCCAAGCTAAGATCCCGAAAATATTCTTACCCAGAAATTGAAATCAACACCTTAAAAAGAGCATCCAGGTGATACAGTGCCGCCGAAAAAAATATAAAAAAAGCCCAAAAAAGCAGAGGTTAATTACCTCCCCTCCGCACCCTACTGGTGAAACCAAAGAGAGACTCTGGAGAAAGAGGGAAACGGTTAATTTTGAAGTACAAAGAAAAACAATGCAAAGATAATTGCAGATAAAATGAATAAAACCTTCTCTAGCCGAAGAGTTGAAGTGGTCAGCCTCAGCCCCTCTGTGGGTGTGTTTAAAGAAAGGTGGCCAGCATTATTCACTGAGGCTCAGGTGAGAATGTCTTGTCATTTTTTCTTCCCACTAGGATACATTCATGTGATTACTATGAGAGCTGGTCTTTAATTTAAAATGTAATTTTTGGTCCTTTTACTTCCTAGATCAAGGAGGAGTTTAGACGCATCACAACAGTTTCCTTGGAGGAGACATTCATGCGGAAGCTCGATGAGTACACACCAGGTCTAGTGCGTGCCAAAGGAGGAGCAGCTGGTTGCAAGATCGTCCTGCTGGACACTTTAAATGGCGATATGTTATTTTATTTTTCTGAAGCTCGCAATTATTGATATAGGTGAATTAAAAGTAAAGTAATTTGTAACAATTGCTTTGTTGTCGCATAAAGTTGAGCTCCTTACCAGCAACCTTTTAACATCAATGTGTGAATTCGGTCTTATCCATCCATTTTCTTTACTGCTTTGTCCGTTAGGGTCACAACAAGCTTTTTGAATTAACCCAGCATTTATCAGGAGAGGGCGCAGGGGTTCACTCCTGGGACGGGTAGCCAGTCTGGTACAGGGCCAGGAATTCGGTCTTAGTATATGCCAAATCACTCCCCACACACGCTGCTGGTCTTATCCCTTTCGGTGTATCTCCCCTACAGACACAGAACGTGAGAAAAAGAGAGATGCTGTTGTCTGCTGCCTCATTAACTACCTCGGTGAAAGACAAAGAAGATACTTTTCCATATGACTGCCAGGTATGTCATGAAGCTGAAGGCTACGTTTGAAGCTTTTCAAAAACTTTTTTTGGAAAGTGTGGGGCAAAACTTTACTGAAAAAAGGTCCACAGCCTCAAAAAAATAAGCTCATGCAGTAGGCACACATTTCCCCGTTGTTCGGAAGAGATCTTTTGTCTGACCATACTTTTTAATGGAGTTGCTTAAATGGAGTGTAGTTTATATTTTTCAGTTTTTATATTTTTCTTCTCTTCCTTGTCCCTTATTTGCTCCCACACACAGACACAGATCATCTTAAATGCCTCTCTCAGCACACTCCATTGCTCAGAGTGATTTCCCCAGATTGACAGAAAAGGGAATACCAATAGAAAGTGGCCTGAAGGGAATTTTGACTCTCTCCTTCTACCCTCTTCCCATTTGTTTGTTTCTTTATTCTCATCCTATCTTTGAGAGTGAG
>NW_024875311.1:0-1906 GCF_018340385.1 Cyprinus carpio
CTGTATAATTTTAATTTAATTGCCCCACCCACTCCCAAAGGATCAGATCCCATGCTTTAACTGGCGCTGCGTGTTCAGCTCCTCCAGCTTCCACAGTAGGCTCTTCACTCTCTGAGATGGATGAAAGCATTACTACATCTATATCCTATACTCTAATCCTGTACACTTTAAAAAGGTTAAAACCGCCATATATACCTGATTATCTCTCAAACCCTTTCCCAATAGGTCCACTACACTCACTGGTTTATTCTTTATGTTGCTGAAAAGACTATTACGCTCATCATGATATTTATTACACTTAAAAAACACATGCTCTATTGTTTCTAATACATCACACGCATCACACATACCATTGTCATGCTTCCCCATTATTGCAAGTGTTTAATTTAATCCTGTATGTCCAAACCTTAACCTTGATATCATAACTTCTTTCATTTCTCTAATAAATGTTCCATAAAAGGCCTGTTCGTTTTTTCCTACTGATTTTTCAATGTTATAATACCATCTGCCTGTACTAATGTTTTTACATCTTTGTTTATACAGTGCCTTCTAGTATTTTCCTTATTTTATCACTGATTTTACCTCACTTCTTCCCAGGGGTTCTTGCTGTATCCACCTGCTTCTTTTGCTTTAAATGCTTCTTTTTTGCTAATTAGTCCAGCCTTTTCGCTCCCTACTATCCCTATGTGTGCTGGTACCTTTCAGAAATATAACAATACTACCACCCTCTGCTTTCAGCCTGTATAATAACGTGTAAAATTTCACCTGCTGGAGTCTTCTCCTATCAGTTCTTGTTGACATTATACTTTGAGGAGCTTCGATGAAGAGTCACAGACAGAGTACAGCCCATTTTGGCTTAACCTGATTTCCAGCCCCACTGCAGTCACTACTATTATAGCACTGATTTGCTGTGGAATATACAGATGAATTTTATCACTTAACTTTTAAGATTATTTGTGATTTAGATCACAGGAATGCTGCACTCCCTATACCCACTTTCCTGACTCACTGGCTCTTTAGAATCATCTGTATAAATCTGTATAAAAGAATAAAATGTTTCTCTCATAAAACCACTGATTTCAAAACTATTACTATACCCTTCTTCTTTTTCCCGGGCATCTAATAATCTCATTTCAACAACAGGTTCAGTAATATTCCATACTGATACACCATGTAGTGGTATATTAGGACAGATAACTTCATCCTTCAGGTCACACTCCTTGAACCATTGCTCATATTTCCATCCAAAACTATTTCCTCCATTCTTTTTATATTCCCAGCAATCTTTTAAAACTGTTCGTGTATGGTGATTTCTTTCACTTCCCTGTAGATTAACCCAATACATCAAAGACAATTTCTCTCTTCTCAAATCTAATGGCATCTCCCCATTCTCTTCAACCCCGATGGGTATCTAAAGGGGTTGGATCTTATTGCCCCACAACAGATTCTAAGTGCTTTAGATTGAATATTTTCCAATTTCTTCATCTCTAATTTAGATCCAGCCCCACACTGTACATCCATAATCTATACTAGAGCGAATTAATGCTTGATATAGATGCAATAATGATCTCTTGCTTGCTCCCCATTCATACTTGGATATTGCTACCATACAATTTATTATACCTTTACATTTATTTTAAATTTTCTTAATATGTCTCTTCCATGTTAATTTTCCATCAAAGATTAGTCCAAGATATTTGAATTCTGAAACTCTTTCTAATGGTTGATCATATAATTTCAGTGTAATTTGTTCCATCTTCTTCTTCTTTGTAAAAAGCATATATTGAGTCTTTGATACTGAAAACTTTAATCCCCAGTCTACTGACCCTCTTTCAACTTCATGTATTGCTTCCTGTATTCCTTTTACTATACTCCTTAGATTCCTACCTCTTTTCCATACTGCTCC
>NW_024875312.1:0-1799 GCF_018340385.1 Cyprinus carpio
TTTACCATTAAATTTGGGGACACTTACGATCTCGTGGTATAAACACAAACCTTCTCTGCAGCCTAAACACCAGAATTTGCGTGAGGTCAATAGGCAATGCATTAGATGGACCAGGTCTGGGTTCAGCTAACCCGCGTATGGCCCGATCCTGCCTCACCATTTTCAGCCCGCGAACTGCAACATCACTTGATCTCTCTTTGCAGTTCACACAATTCCTCATCCATCCTTAAGAAATTAGTGAGACTTACCAACAAAAAATAAAATAAAAAGAACCGTACACACCACCGCCTGTTTCAACAACAAAAACAAACAAACAAACAAACAAAACCACAACATTTTCTCCACCCCACACAATATAGGAAAAACAAATTCACGCCTCAGCCCAAAGAAATCAATGGGAACCCCGCCGACTACGCCAGAATGTGGCACCCAAGGTGTGGGTTTCGTTGTTCGGGACTCAATTATAATTACAACACCAGACCACGTTTTCCACCCCTGGGAATTTTTCACCCAGGGAAATAATGGTCCAGTAAGAACACACAGGTTCAAGCCCCACAAAGATAGAGCAGAGACTTGGAATATAGAAAAATACTTTATTATAACTAAAACTAAAAACCTCCACACACACTTCAAAGCACACAAGGGGTTAATAACGCTTCAAAATCAAAAACTAAAAGCAAAATAAACAAAATCAATTGCAGACAATCAAAGGTAACATGTCAGATGGCAAGGAGAAATAACAAACCTACCCAACTCCACTTTCTACTACACACTTCAAACGCACACTAATGTAATTTCACTGCACCACAAGCACCTTCAGGTGATCTGAAATTTTAGAAAAATCAATCAGACCACTCTAGTGAACCAGGATACCCATTAACTGGGACCTGGAGTGGTCAGCACTCCTTCCTAGCCAATCCAACAAAATTCAACAAATTGTCAGCAAATCAAATTTAACACAAATAAAAAGAATTACAGTCAAATTATCACAGATCAGATCAATAAACACATTAAAGAAAAAGAAAAATACAAAATTGATCAAGAAAATACAAAAAACAAAACCGATTCAATCACCTTTACACCTTATCCAGTAAACAATATACACACAAAAGATTCATACTCCATAAGATCATACAAACATTAATACTTACTTCTCACACAAACACACTCACACATACATGCTCACACTCAAACAACTTACATCAACTCATGAATTCATTCACACAATAATCTGATTATACCATACGACCACAACACAGCTCCCAGTTGAAACAGCGAGGTGGCCACGCCACACGGATTACTAATACTGATCCCACACAATCTCCAGACGCCAAGTTCACTGGATGTGGACTGGTCAAGCAGGCACCGAGGCAAGATGGAATGTCACGGCGGCAGCGCTTTAACGAAGGTGCTCGGAAACACGAAGACAAAGACCAAACAGGAAGGGGAAGCCCAGTCGCGGTCCCAATCAGCTCTCGTAATCATACAGACATTACCCAGCTCTTAGCCTCTTCAACTGATTATTAACAAGTCAGGGAACCCCACCAACATCATACCACAACGGATAAACACAGCCCGGGATACATACCAAATGGTGTGTGGCTCAGAGATCCCCATGCGGGAACAGCTCGGGAAGAGCGGCGTCCAAGTCTACAGCAGTCAACACGCTTCCCAACAACGCGCAGAAACCCTCCTTATACACTCATGCACCTATAGCGCACCTGGATCTAATTAGGCGATTACCATGCAGTAGGTACTCAAGTTGTTACCAAAACTTAACTAGGGCAGCTATGCCCGCT
>NW_024875313.1:0-1427 GCF_018340385.1 Cyprinus carpio
TTCTGAGCATAAAAGCAGTTTAACACAGGAACAGCATCCTCTGTTAGTCCAACTAAGCAAGGGGCAGAGAAACAAAAGCCCACAAGTGCTGAAAAACTACTTTCTCTGTTAGAGTATGACTGGTTTCCTACACTTTTTAAGACTAAAGCTTGCCCACATTAAAGTTGTTTCTAAAATCTTAAATGAAAGTTTTCCCTGCAATTGCAGAAAAACAGATTTCAGAGTGAGTTACTAGTTTTGATGATCATGAACTTATGTTTTTGAGCTTCCCAAGCATAAAACGCTCAGTTTAGCCGCTTCGTGAGAACACAAACACCTCTGTTAGTGTAACTAAGCAAATGAAAAGAACAGAACACAGCGCACAGCGTGCTGAAAAAACCTTCTTCTCTGATAGAGTATGATGGTTTGTACAAAGTTAAGACTAAAAGCTTGCCCACATTAAAGGTGTTTCTAACATCTTAAATGAAATGTTTTTGCAATGCAGAAAACAGATTTTCAGTGAGTTACTAGTTTTATGATCATGAACTTATGTTTGAGCTTCTAAGCATAAAAACGCTTCAGTTTAGCTCAGCTTTCTGTGAACAGAAACACTTCTGTTAGTGCAACTATGCAAAATGAACAGAAAGAAAGCCCACAAGTGCTGAAAACCTTCTTCTCTGTTGGAGAATGATAGTTTGTACAAAGTTAAGACTAAAGCTTGCCCACATGAAAGATGTTTCTAACATCATATATGAAATGTTTTATCAATGCAGAAAACAGATTTCAGTGAGTTACTGGTTTTCAGATCATGAACATATGTTTGAGCTTTTTTTTAAGGATGTAAAAGCGCTCAGTTTAGCGCTTCTGGGAACAGTAACACTCTGTTTGTTAGTGTTAGTGCAACTAAGCAAAATGAACAGAAAGAAAGGCCACAAGTGCAGAAAACCTTCTTTCTCTGTTAGAGAATGACAGATTTTACAAAGTTAAGACTAAAGCTTGCCAACATGAAAGATAGTTCTAACATCATATATGAAATGTATTATCAATGCAGAAAACAGATTTCGGTGAGTTACTAGTTTTCTGATCATGACAATATGTTTGAGGTTCTGAGCATAAAGCGCTCAGTTTAGCGCTTCTGGGAACAGTAACACTCTGTTAGTGCAACTAAGCAAAAAGAACAGAAAGAAAGCCCAGGAGTGCTGAAAACCTTCTGTCTCTGTTATAGAAAGTTGGTTTCTGCACTTTTAAGACTAAAGCTTGCCCACATTAAAGTTGTTTCTAACATCTTAAATGAAATGTTTTATCAATGCAGAAAACAGATTTCAGTGAGTTACTGGTTTTCTGATCATGAACATATGTTTGAGCTTTTTTAAGGATAAGCCCAGGAGTGCTTGAAAACCTTCTGTCTCTGTTATAGAAAGTTGGTTTCTGCACTTTTAAGACTAAAG
>NW_024875314.1:0-1768 GCF_018340385.1 Cyprinus carpio
TGGCCTGGAGATTTATTGTGTGGCATTCTTTTACTATGTTATAAAGATCATCTATAGTAAAAGGTTCCTCACAAAGTTCTCTATTGTGGTCATTCATTTTAGGAATCCAGAATGAACCTTATGGAAAAATAAAGATGAAGCAACAAGATCGAAAGAAGAGGTGTATAGATTTTGATAAAAATTAGAAACATAAGACGAGATCATGGAGGGGTCATTAGATAGTGAATTATTAATATATAGAGAGGAGATCCTCTTATTACTTCCACGTTTTTTCTCTAGGTTGAAAAAGTAAGCAGAGTTTTTTTCCCCAAACTCGACCATTTAGCTCTCGATCTAATGAAACGCCCCTTGCTTTCTCTAAAAATAAATCATCCAGCCTGCTTTGTAAACTATAAAGAGATTGCTTGTCATCTTCTCCCAGGATGGGATTCTTTAAAATTTGGCTCATCTTTCTAATTAAATCTGTAACTTCTTTATTTTTAACAGATGCTCTATTTTTTCCAAATTTTACGGAGAATTTTCTGCATTCATATTTAAATTGCTCCCATTTAGATGTGGCCGAGATATTAGCCTGAGACTTCACACTCTCTGCAATTTCCCTAATTTGCTGACAATATGATTCAGACAGTAAAAAGAACAATTTAACTTCCAGTAACCAGGGCTAACTTTTCTTCTTTGCTTAGATTCACCATCAGAAAAAGTAATATCAATTGCTGCATGATCTGTTAGAGGTGAGGGTGAGATTTCTGCTGATGTCAAATATGAAATTAAAGAGTCAGATATTAGCCACAGGTCTATACGAGATTTTTGAGAAAGATCAGATTTAAACCTAGTGAACATGGGGCTATCGGGGTTTAAATATCTATGTGCATCAATCAGGTTCAGACATCTACATAACTTTCCTATTCAGGGGTTAACACTGTTAGAAACAGATCTAGATGGAAATCTATCAGCACCAAAGTCCGGTGCTTCATTGAAATCACCACCAATTAATGTGAAGGCAGAGGGATACTTAAGTTTCAGATTATTTACATTAAGGATTATACTATCAAGAAGAGTTTTATTGTTTGAAGAACTGTTGAACCCATATAAGTTAGCCATTATAAAGAAATTGTTATTCAGAGATAATCCATCTTCCTATCCCTGAAGAAAGCATTTCTATAATTTTTCCCTGAAAACCATAATCAAGTAGAATAGCGACCCACCTGACGGGCAGGGTTATGACAGAGAAATAGAGCTTCCCCCACTGGAGTGCGCCAGAACTTTTCATCATTCACACAAGAGTGTGTCTCTTGCAAAAAAATAAACATTTCTTTTCATGGGTTTACAAAACAAAAAATAAAGCTTTTCGTTTGTTTAAGTCACGTAGCCCCCTGAACATTCAAAGAAAAACAAGAGAAATACGAACTAAAAATAGTAGTGGAACTCAACTCGGAGTAAACGGAACCAAGCTGCAAACAGATACGACATTAAATAAAGTATCTCTCTAGAAGATATGCAGAGCATAAAGCTCGAATTCCCAATAAAGTTTGGGAAGGTCAACACACTCTGTTGTGGACCCCGAAAGAAAAGAAAAAAAAAAAAATCAATAATAAATCAAAAAGGTTAATATATAATAATCAATAAATTAATAAAATAATAATATTATATATATATATATATATATATATATATATATATATATATATACTATATATATATATATATATATATATTATATATATATATATATAAGTATATATATATTTTACATATACATGTATATATA
>NW_024875315.1:0-2243 GCF_018340385.1 Cyprinus carpio
ATGTAAAAATCCCATATTAAAAAGGAAAATGTATTTTTTTTTTCAGTAATAATTAATCATTGTGTCATCAGAGTTGGTATTTAGGGGCGATTTATAATATGACAGAAACGTGCATTAAATTTCTAGAAAAAACCATACTCAAATGGCAGCTAAATGATAGTTCACCCAAAAAATTAAAAAATTCATTCAATAATCAAAATAATAATAATACTTACCACTCTCATGTTGTGTGCCACAAAACCTTTAAGACCTCGTCATATTCAGAACACAAATAAAATATTTTTTAGATTTGTAACGGATGAGAGCTCTCTTGATCCCTCCCAGTAGGGGGACAGGCAACACAACAACTGGAATGTTTCCCAGGTCCAGAAGGTCCAGAAAACGAGCTAAGTGATAGCAGGAAGCGACTATTAAGGACATCAGTAAAACAGTCCATGTGACACTCAGTGGGAAGTACCAATTAACAAGATTGACTGCGAATGGCTAGGAAAGAATATCTTCATGAGCGCGTTTGTCAAAAAAAATAAAAATGCATTTGACCATTCTATGCTCCCTCGAGTTACGTCTTCAGCCACGTGGAGAAAGCAAATTCCCAAGACCATAATCTGCATAATCAGTGTTGTTTAATCTTAGAGAAAGTGTGCGTATGCATTTTTTGATACTCTCCAAAGTGGCGGGAAGACAAAACTCGGGGGGAGAATAATTGTTAAATAAATTGTTATTTTTGTTTTCTTTTGCGCACAAAAAGTATTCAGCCGCTGATGTCACTACATGAATGTTTTAATAGGTTTTTTGACAAGCGAGTGACAGAGATCTGTGTTTTGTCCATCATTAGAATGGCTGGGCATCTGTATAGTAACAATAGCATCACTTTTTCATCAGTCAGGTGGCTATAAAGCTTCTATTGTAGCTATATATGCTCATTTTTGTTGTTAATACATTTACGTAAATCTCAATAAAAAAGACGAACTGCTATGCACAGGATATTCAAAACGTTCAAAAGTGTATTGTATACAACTAAACAGCAATGCTAAGACTCCTGTGTTCTTTAAACACAAAACATGATCCTTTATAGACAGTATTTGTTGAGTAAAGAAAATCGCTGTACTTAGTCTAAACATCGTTCTTGGCTTATCCTTGCATTAAAAGATGAGACTTCTGTCTTCAAACTTTGTGTCGCGGGCATCTTCCTTCTGAATGGAGGCGTGGTGGAGTTATGAGGGTTGGACTAACAATTGAGGATCCAATGGTGTTGGGGTTAGTTTTGCTGTACAAGCTTTTTGAAATGCTTTTATTGGTTAAATATGTGTAAAAAACCCACAAAACAGACACATAACGATGATTCAGGAATGAAACATGTATTTGCAGCAATTACATGGATGCCGCTAAAAAGAACACATTATTTGCAATGCAAATGTGTTTATGTTTAAGGTTAAAAATATTATTTTCCATATAATGTACATTAGCCTATAGTTTTCTCCTCTATGCCCCACCCCTTTCTGAAACGCTACCGATTTTTTTACAAAGTCACCCAGCTCTGAAAAAAAGCTGTAGGTGTGCTCTGATTGGCCAGCGCTATCCAGTGCATTGTGATTGACCTAATGGTCAAGCATGTGACAGAAATGTTAATACGCCTCTTAACATACTGTGATGCCTCTTCCAGGTGCCAGTAGCAGCATCTAGATTCCAGTCCAGCTGCTCTTTGCTCAAGCACATCCCATCATCGGTTCTCTTTAGCAGTTCAGTCAATATACTGTTAGGAGTAACTGAATAACTCTGGATATTGGCTTATTTTTGTGTCAGAGGGAGTGTAAGGCACATTTATAAATCAAATAACTTATGTGATTTGTGGATTAGTGACGATTCATTTGTGATTGGAGAAACAACAACCAACAAGCGCTACTCTACACTGCTCAAAACTCGCGTTTGAATCATTATTGGAAAATTATTTAAACTATAGAAATGTACTTATAGGCTGTGAGTCAGAAGCGCCAGACTGTCCTTGCAAAGTTTGAACTGCCCAACTTTATAGAAACAGCCGTTGTGCCACAGACGCATTGCAGGCTACTGGTTCAGGAAACAGTCCTCATCCTCCATAAAATGCGCAGCACACATCTTAATATTTGGGTTGAACTGTTCTGGAACAGTGTTGAAATACAACTTGACCACTGATTTCTAGTCGTGTCCTCTTTTGGAAGAACAAACAAAGTTTCACTTCAACGAAACACACAGCGACTCCACAA
>NW_024875316.1:0-4136 GCF_018340385.1 Cyprinus carpio
ATATACCATTTTTCTTTCTGCAAAATGTGTGTAAAATGACCATAAACGGGTTTTCTCATTATAAACAATGTAAATCTCATTATAAACTAAATCTAATTTGCATATTAATGTGTTTTTGGGGCAACATGTAATGAAAAAAGAAGTGTAATAATGGGAGTAATAATTAAAAAGATTTTCATAATAATATATAATATTTCATAGAATATTTAAATATAATTTCTTTCCCTATTCTTATGTTATGTCTCCCAAAATGCATAATAAAAATGCTTTTAGTCCCGGTGTCCTCATATAAGGACATGTATGAAATCAACGTCCTGTTTCATAACAGAAAGTCATATTTTGATTTGAAACCCTGTAAGATTTGATTAATGACACACAACTTAAAAATTAGACAGATTTAAATGATAATTACAAAATATTATCATATTTCCATAAGAGGGTCACTAAATTAATTTCAGACATTTTTGGTGACCAAGGAGAGGAAGTGGCCATGGTGAAACATCCAATCATTAGTATATCTGAAAAGCCCTGAATGTGCTCTGTACAGGACATCCAGACTTAAAACGGTGGCATGTACAGTCTCAGAAAAATTCACAAAAATATAATGTCCTCATATGAGGCCGCAGGGTCTTAAGAGTTGATGTATGAATGTGTTTCAGGAGTGTTTGGTGTTGAAGCAGGTGTAATGAACAGTTTGTCAGTGATGGAGGGAGATTCAGTCACTCTACACACTGACACTGACACACAGAGAAATGATGCAGTGATACAGTGGATGTTTGGAGCTCAAAACCCAGATATTGTCATTGCTGAAATCAATAGCGATGCACAGATCAATGATGTTTCTGATGAGAGATTCAGAGACAGAGTGAAGATGGACAGTCAGACTGGATCTCTCACCATCACAAACATCAGAACCACAGACTCTGGACTTTATAAAGTAGAAATCACCACAAATTCAGAAGCAGAGAAAACGTTCAATGTTACTGTCTATGGTGAGTACAGCAGCAGAATTTTTTCCTCTCCAGATCTGTGTTTTGACCATAAATCTTTATACAAATGATCAATGTATATTAAGGTGAATGAAATACAAGTATAAAAGTGATTTATTAGTACTGTCCCCTCTGCATATTGACCCTGAGATCTGAAAAAAACTTTGAATTTGATTTCTCTTCATGCTCTGATATTTCCAGCTCTTCTTCCTGTTCCTGTCATCATCAGTGACTCTTCACAATGCTCTTCATCTTCTGAGAGTTCATCAGTGTCTAAATGTTCACTGCTGTGTTCAGTGGTGAATGTGAGTCATGTGACTCTCTCCTGGTTCAAAGGAAACAGTTTAATCTCCAGCATCAGTGTGTCTGATCTGAGTATCAGTCTCTCTTTATCTCTGGAGGTGGAACATCAGGATAAAAACACCTACAGCTGTGTGCTGAACAACAACATCAGCAACCAGACCAAACATCTGGACATCAGTCCACTCTGTCAGCCCTGTGCACCATCAATGCTGAAAGGTATATCCAAGTTCTAGAACAGCATATGCTCCCATCCAGACGTCGTCTCTTTCAGGGAAGACCTTGCATTTTCCAACATGACAATGCCAGACCACATACTGCATCAATTATAACATCATGGCTGCGTAGAAGGATCCGGGTACTGAAATGGCAAGCCTGCAGTCCAGATCTTTCACCCATAGAAAACATTTGGCGCATCATAAAGAGGAGGATGCGACAAAGAAGACCTAAGACAGTTGAGCAACTAGAAGCCTGTATTAGACAAGAATGGGACAATATTCCTATTCCTTAACTTGAGCAACTTGTCTCCTCAGTCCCTAGACATTTGCAGACTGTTATAAAAAGAAGAGGGGATGCCACAAAGTGGTAAACATGGCTTTGTCCCAACTTTTTTGAGATGTGTTGATGTCATGAAATTTAAAATCAACTTATTTTTCTCTTAAAATGATACATTTTCTCAGTTTAAACATTTGATATGCCATCTATGTTGTATTCTGAATAAAATCTTGAAATTTGAAACTTCCACATCATTGCATTCTGTTTTTATTCACAATTTGTACAGTGTCCCAACTTTTTTGGAATCATGTTTGTATAATTGTATAGTGTTAACGTGATATTTAATAGATATAATGCACCTGGATGTGTTGAACAAACCAGTTTTGACACAAACATTGTTTGGTGATTTAGGTCAAATGGTTTACAGTTTTTAAAATGTCAAAGTTCAAAACAAATGCAAATAAATTGGTGTTGTGGTTTTACTAATGCTCCAGTGGGCGTGGCTACTGTTGCTGCTTTAGTTCAAGACATCAGAGCCAGAATAAAACTGATATTATCAAACATGGAAATTTTTATAAAGAACAAAGTGTCTTTTTGTCAACTAGTTCACACAACATTCTTATGTATACAAGCATGCGTTTTTTTTTATTGTTATTTTTTTATTTTTTTTTTAAAAAGGCATAACATTAAAAATTGCATTTTTCAGTATGGGTGTATTAGTAATTTACGTTTGCAGATAAAACATCAGAAGTATCGTTAATTTATATTTTTACCACAGGGCTTGTTTAACATATAAATTGAACCCTATTATAAAACTATATTATATTTTGACATCATGGCTGCAACTGCACTCTATAATAATGTTAATTTATGTTTTACCTTTTTACTAATCATACAAGTTACATATTTCAACTAGTCATCTTCTTTTTTATTAATATTTATTATGATTTTTTTCATATTTTTTCCCTATGTATTTCTTAGCATACATAATTTCTTATTCTTGAATAACTAGAAATCTCAACAGCATTAGATCAGAACAGTTGATGAAGCTCTGTTTATTATGCTGCACTAGAATTCAGACACACCAAGGTTTATTAATAAAAATGTTACAAATATTGTAGAAATACAGCTAGAATTTAAAATCTTGCCAGTTCTCTGTGAAAAGTTTTTTTATTTTTGTTGGTCATAAATGTGAGGTTTCTCTGGCCAGCATATTTTTGTGAGTCAGACAGAAACCTGTTGTGGTTGGAGCTTTTTTGGGGTCAGTACATGTAGCACAAAGTTCCAGCTAAGATGAATGTGGTTTTATTCAGTTGGATGAACAAATGAAACACGATGAATGTGTTTGTTAATGGATGTGCAGTTTATTTTATCTTGTCCACCTGTTGATATGAACTCTGCAGTCTGACATCAATTCTGCTCTAAACAAAACAGTTTCACAGTCACATAAAGACATGCATCTATCAACACCGATGTTTTAAAAAAACAACAACCATCAAATAAAATCAAAGTGATACATAAGCAGAGTAAACAATGGGTTAATCTGTTTATATGATGAAGATTAAGCATGATTGGAGAAGCGGATTCCCACTGAATGGTTCTATTAGAGATTTCCAAAAAGATAGGTGGCTAAACAGCCATTACTTTTTGTTGTGCAGAGCTCTAGGCTACTGTCAGCTGACAGATATTTCATAGATGTTTTTTCAATTGTTGTTGATTTTTCATGTACTGAAAATGTAAAGGTAGCCCTATATAGTGAAAATAAAAAGATAAAGCAGAATTGAAAAAAAATTATTCCCACTTCAAAATGAAACTCAAAAATTAAGGGTTCTGTATAAAACTCCTAACAAAGATTCAAACAATAGTGTAGCCTACTAAATACTGAGTGTTCAAAATGTGTAGGTGCTTAAACATAAGAATTTAAAAGTTTGTTTTCTGGTGAAGTAATAAAATAGCAGGGTGCATTAAAAAAAAAAAAAAAAAAAAAAAACAGTTTCGCCTGTGTGTGCGTTCGATGATGGGATGTGCAGTCCTAGTCCTGTCTAGAAACCTCAATCGATGTCTGGTGATTGTGACAGAAGTTGACACCTTTAACTGCTGAAGGAATATGATTCTTGTTTTACTTTTGCTGCGTTTATGGTTGTGGCATTTTAATGGTGAGTTTTTGTGTACCTACTTCTTGCAGTACGATTAAAATAATGTTATGTAATCAACAAGGAGCTACGTATTAATGCACGGGTAAATTTCTTATGCGAAACTTGGTCACTTTAATCATTTGAAAAAGTGTATTTCAGTTTATTCTCACCTTTCTACATTTCCCCCAATATGTTTTTCTTGCATTTAGTTTAAAAA
>NW_024875316.1:4275-4449 GCF_018340385.1 Cyprinus carpio
ACATGAATGACCATGCATAGGTAAAAACATTAGATTTTTTTATATCACCAATACATTTTTAGTTTTCAAGATTTTTTATACTTTGTATAAAGATGATTCTAAACTATGTTTTAACAGAATGATTCAATATACCATTTTTCTTTCTGCAAAATGTGTGTAAAATGACCATAAACG
>NW_024875317.1:0-1693 GCF_018340385.1 Cyprinus carpio
GGAGCAAATGTGCTTGTGAATATTTGGGGGCGGCTGTATAAAAGGCTCTGACGTTTCTGGGTGCATGCCGCTTTAAGACTCCTTTCTTCCGTGGTTACGGGAGGAAGTGTGTAGCTAGTGGGTTGGGTTATATGTGTGAGTTCGAAAGTGTCTGCCCAGCAGCATATTTCAGCCTCACGTACCTGTGTGTTGTAGTTTCCCTTTAATCTGTTCTGAACTCCATCCAGCTTCCACATTTATGTGTTGGAGTTCGGCGATCTAAAAGTAAGTGGTCAAGTGTCGTTGTGTTTGTGTTTCATATACTGTAGAATTACAATGCATTAACATCATTCAGCGGATGAGTGAGATGTATAGCTATAGAACAAATGTTTATGTTGTAAAAATACTGTAGGAAATACTACCTGAACTGATGTGAGCTCCCTTGAAGTTTAAATTACTGCATAACGCTGTTATAACCATTGAATTAAGAAGAGCACATCGCGTACTCAGGGAGACCACTTGCAGACGCCATTGTGCAGTAGCCTTCTGGCCAGAAGGATGTCGCCATTTCTTCTTTTGTAAACCCCTTTAATATATATAGTTTTAGATAAACTGGTCAGTGATATAGGAGGTGAAGTTATTATGTAGTTGAAGTAATATCGTCATTATGTAATTGAAGATGGCGTTTAAAGGGACATAGCAATGTTTATTGATATATTTATGTCTGATGATCCTGATTTGTATTATTTGGGTGGATTTATTATTTACGTTTGCATAGTAATTCAAATGTTCCTAATTGGGTGATTTATTTGTTTCTTTATCCAGACTATAATGACAATGCTGGATCTTGAGAATGTTCTGATGCATACTTCAAGCTGGATCTCTCAATACAGTTAACTGAAGCACCAAAATTACATCACCCTCGTCTTCATTCCTTGTGTCCTGATCCCCCGATACACCATTCATCCTGCTTTACTGTGTGGCTAAAACCTAGTCGATGACTCAGCCCGGCTAGAATACCGTCAACATACATAATGCGTTACCACTATAATATTATATATAGCCTATATATACATTATGTACGTAATACAAGTGATGATGGCCATTGACTTATTCATACTGCACACCCGAGTTTACAATTTTTCTAAAATCAACGGCCCGTCTCAATTTATTCGTTTATACTGCGGTTACCACACTCGCAAGACATCGATCCGATGACTTATTTAAAGGGATGTCGTCCGTTTTTGTATTAGCACAGATTATTTCTTCCGCTCTCATCACCGTGCTCTCGGTGGTGGCTGTAACCCCAAAACACGGTGTAAGACTGGTAACGGAGGCAATATCAAAACGTAAAAAGAGCATTCTAATGCAGTCTATTAAATGAAGTTATCAGAAAGAGAGCGAGAGCGACAGAGAAACACAGAGAGAGAGAGCTTGTGTGAATTAGGCTAACGTACCTCTGTGTGTCTCTAAATACTCTTCTGCTGCAGCGTCTCTTAACAGCGCTGTTATTACATCGCTAGTGAGAAATGTCATGTGTAGCCTTTAAGTTGCTACACTGTATAGGCTAACTGATAAAATCGTCAGGGCAGCGCTGACAACACCTTTTTGTGCAAACTGCGTGACCGTTATTACAGTTTTACTCTGCGAAGTGATATGAACTGTAATGCGGTCAAGAGAGCTGCTGGAACTACGTTCGCGCATTTCTCAGAAA
>NW_024875318.1:0-613 GCF_018340385.1 Cyprinus carpio
GAATTTTTTTGTGACCTTTACTCCTCCCCCTTTGGAGTGAGGGGGTGACGAAATGCATGTGGGCAGGTGTCTTCACCATTGATGACCCTAGGTGAGAATAGTGGCTTACCACTGGCAGCGCACAGGCCCAAGGGGGGGTGGGGGATACAGCTCGAAGTTTCTCTTCATTGTCGCATAAATCTTTCGCCTTTACTAAAGATTTCCGTGGAGGGGAGCTTTTTGCGAGTGACCTGTATTTTTGGGGGCTCTGCTCACAGCAGAGCTACACCGGAATGTCAAGAGCAGAGTGAATTTGGCCATCTGCCAACACACGGTGGGAGGACGTGCAACTGGTCATCGCCTGTGTTTGCAGCCTCTGTGTTTCCGGCGCCACCACTTTGTATTTATTTAGCCAGTATGGAAAGACAGCGCTTTTTTGTACGCGGACGGATCCAAACTCTGACTGCTCTCTTTACCTGACGGGTCCAAACAAAGATCTCATTAGCTCCCTCTAGCCCTATCATTGACTCATGCGCTTCGAGCCTTCTTACTGACAGCGCAAGTTGGTGTCTTCTGCCCGCGCCGGAGGTATAGTGGTGAGCATAGCTGTCTTCTTCCGCGGAAGGGGAGCTTT
>NW_024875319.1:0-1787 GCF_018340385.1 Cyprinus carpio
CGAGCAGTGATTCTGGTCAAGGACTTGATGTGGGAATAAGCAAAGCTCACAACATGCATGTTGGTTTCTAGTCTTCAAAGCACCAGCAAGACTGGAGATCTAGGAACCACTGATGATAAAGCGGACCCAAGCAACACAATGCAAGCAACCATATGCGCACCTCTGGGTGGAGAGCCTCTATCCAATACAAGCTGTAGGGCCACTGGCTGAACCTGTGGCAAGAAACAAGGTCAGCTTATTATTGGAAGAAAAATGTGCATAATCATATTTTTATTAATTTCGTTTGATGTCGGCCATTTACCAGTTTGGGTTCTTTCTTGCTTAATGTCTCAGAGGGGGCCAAGATGGCATCAACTTGGACTCTACAAGGCAGAGATGTAGCTGCAGTTCTCGAGGAGTCAGGCAGGAGTTTCATGATGGGTTTAAGACTAGCAGGGTGACCAGCATTACCCAGAACTTTAAGAGCCAAACTGATTTCAGGAATGTTATTCTTAGAAGTTGCCTCTGCAGCAATCTCATGAATGGGCTGAGGAGATTGAGGGACATACAGTTAGACAAATATTAACAAGTAAGTGACTGGTAGAAATGTAAGATTTGAATTTTTACCCTGAGGAGCTCAGCAGAGCAAGTGGGAACTGCAACACAGTGCCTGGCAATCATGGAACCATATCCAAGCATTACAACTTCACGGAGAGCTGGCATTTTGGCGATTTTCTCGTGCATAGCCAAACTCTGTTAAGATAAAGAAATTATTAGTTTGAATTAGGCAAGATTTGAAGAAGAGCATTTTAAGTATAGTTAAGATTACTCACAGCTGTCAATTGATGTTCCAAATCAGCAGTGACCATTTGCAGAGCAACCACAAGAGCCTGAATGAACTCTGGAAGGGTAAGTTCACCAGCCAGGAACTTTTCCTTGATGAATTTTATAATGACTGGTGTGCCAACAGAAGGAAGAGCATCCAGAGCCAGCGCCTACCAGAGTCATTGTTTAAAATATATACTTACATTAAAAAAAATATCTTTAAACTTACTGCTGACAAATTTGTACCTGTAAACTGGTTCATTCTTAAAACTGAGCCCAGATAGCCTCAATGTTCTCCAGGGTGAAACCATGGGAGCTGGATGAGCTGAACAAACTTGGTGGAGGCTTCATGGACCATGGCCACATTGTTTGCAACAAGGTGCTTAAGGACCTCGATAATCTAGAGAGAGTAAGCGCTAGTCTCAGTTGATGTCTTCAGCATGGTTCAAAGGCTTTGGCTCGGAGATTGTTTAAAGTAATACCTGGGCTGGTGCATCACTGATCTTCATTAGATGAATGGGAGTCTGAAGAATCTCAGTTGCAAACTCCTACTGCAGGGATCCATGGGCCAAGTAAACAGCTTTGATTGGAACAATGGGGGTCTTCTTAATCTCAACAAAAGCCAAGGTTTGTCTGAAACAAATAATTATTTTGAAACTTCAAGTCAAAATAAAGAATGTGTTGGAATATTGTTAGTTCATATTTCTAGAGGATCAGTCATACTTTGCTTCCATCTGGGCAGCACCATGGATCTCATTGAAGGGTGAAAACTGATGCACTTCCTCAACTGTTGCTTCAGTGATCAGTACACCAGCGGACGCCGGTTTCATGATGTAATTGTAAGTTGCAGTTTCAATCAGACTCTTGATTCTCTGTTGAAGAAAGGTATGATGAATTTACATTTTTAAATTTATTGTTGAGTAAATATTTCAAGTCTTTCCAGTCTTGTTCATTACCTCTGTGCATTCAGCACACCTCTCAGT
>NW_024875320.1:0-2152 GCF_018340385.1 Cyprinus carpio
TGGGTAATTAATTTATATTCATTTTTTTACATAACAATAAAATGTGACATGAATGATTGTATGAAGCGTTGTTTGTTTACTACGTTCGCCTGATTATGAAAAAATATTTGTGAACCACGACAAACTAATAGACAGTTTGATGTTGAATTTCATCAATCATGGTGAAACCAAATTATTTTGTGTAATAACTTGGGTTCAGAATGTAAAGAAATCTTATTTACTGCCTGGCCATCAGCGAACCACCTGCGTCGGTGGTACTGCAAGATGGAGCTCTCCAGCTAAACAAACATCTTTTTCTTTAATGGTTACATTACACGTTTGTTATATTTTTAATCAAGTGGAATCATTACTAAATAATGTTAACTTACTGTCTGCTTACTTCACTTTAATGATTTATGATCAGTTTTGTTCTTTGACATTTAAATTCGTCCAATGATTCATCACAACTGATTTGTACTTTCTCTTTACTAATGGATTCCGCTAAACTGATCTGATCTGAGAGATCAAACCCCTCACACCTGAGAGAACTGGATCTGTCTTGGGAATAATAATCTAGGGAGACTCAGAGGTAGTGAAAGCGTCTCTGTGCTGGACTGGAGGGATCTCACGCACTGTAAACTGGAGAAACTGTGGTAAGATTATATATGACACACTGCAAAATATTTGTGAAGTGAAAAACAAATCACCCAGAAGCCAGAAAACACAATAGCTGTATCAAGATACAGGAGAGATACAGAAAATGATAAACATTGTGTGTCTTTGTTTCTTGTTCATGTGTGGACTTCTGTGTTCATGTTAAAGCTGTTTCTGCATTGCCAACACCTTTAAATGGATTCTGTTACACTAAGTGCTAGCTAATAGCTCGTCTTGTTAGCAAAGGCTTGACTGTTAGCAGACAAAATTACTAAAGAAACCAGTCAGATAAGTGAGAAGTAAAGAACAGTGGATTTGGAGGCTGAGGCGACCGACCAGTACAAATCTGCATTTCTTCTCATTTATTCCATTGTATATTAGCTCAGGGGAGGAGTTTTATAATAAAGAAAACATAAGAAAATATTCAAAACATGGAAATAAAACGCCTAACATGTATATAATTGAAATGATATGTGTGGTGTCCTCACGTTGACTGAGATGTTCTGGAGAATCAATCACATACAGCTCATATTGTTCCCAAACTCAGAAGCGTGTGAGTCTCTTCCTGCAACTTCAAGAACAGCTTTACTGATCCAGCAGCTTCAGTGTGATTAGGAGCAGGTGTAGGGGGCTTTTAGGAATAGACACACAAGGAAGGACACTAGAGAGACAAAGCATCTGTTTATAATCCAATAGAATCATATAAAGAATATGTTATTACCTACTGTTTTTGTAAAAGCTTTGCAATACATTGAGGTGTAAGTACCATCTGCAACAATTTACACTAAGTATGAATAATATCTCACAGTGTAGCTGATCTCAGGTTTTTATATCCTTGAGTGATGGGCTACACACACACACACACACCACTACTCACACATATGTAATACAGATTAAGAAAATAGCACTATAAAAGCTCCAGCTGTGTAATGAATAGTGTGATTAAACATAAGACAGACTGTTTGCAGGGACGTATTTCCGTATTTTCCGCCCTCTGAGGGACGACCATGTGATTCGTGTAGATCGAATCTGAGATTGGTAGATGCTGTCATAAAATTCACAACGGATGTGTGCTGCTTAATATATAATAATCTGTAGTGTGACGCGCTACATGCAGAAAGGGGTGGACTGGTCATCCTGGGGTTCTGGAGAAGATCATCCAACGGCCGTCGGCTGCTGATTCATCATCAAAGAAAAAGTGTCAGATAAAATGACGCTGACAGCCGACAAAGGGGGCACTAATGCAATCTAACTTTGCTTATAAGAAACTGAAACTGCCGCACGCCAAACCGCTGGCGTTCTTTAGCCGGGCTGTTTAGGCTTCTGGTGGGCCTATTTGGGAGAAAATCCAGGGCTGTTTTTCACTCCCAGTCCGTCCCAGGCTACATGTCTGCTGTTACAGTACTGTTTTTAGTTTTGATTCACTGTTAGTGCTGCGCTTGGTTTGAGACGCTTTAATTTGTATTTGGGAATACAACATTTGTCATTAGAAACGTTTATAAATCTGTTGTTGTTTACA
>NW_024875321.1:0-2424 GCF_018340385.1 Cyprinus carpio
TGATTTGTTACTCAAAAAAACATTTATTATTTATTATTATTATTAATATAATAAAAAAGAATATATTTTTTTATATAATTGAAAGAACAGCATCGTTTGTAACATGATTATTGTATTTATCATCACTTGTGTGCTAAATAAGGTAACGCCTGTTTTGGGTTTTGTTTCATGTCTATGTTTCATGTCTTTTATTTTGTAGTTTGATTTTTGCTGTTTGTGGCCATGCTTTCCCCTTGCCCCCTCTCATGTATCTCTGCTTTGGTGTATGTGCCATGTTCTCATTGGTTATTGTCTGGTCAAGGTGTGGATTATCCGTTCTGTTTGTTCTCATTGGTTGCTTCTTGTTCCGCGTGTCATGTTCTCATTGGTTTAATTCTTGTCATGTGACCCTCATTGTTTTTGTGTATAAGTAGTCATGTGTTTTTGCCATTGTGCTTTGTGGTCGTATTAGCGTAGCGTTATGGCTTCTACTGTCGATTGAGTCCTAGTCTGTTCATGCTATGTGTCAAGTCTGTTTCATGCAAGTCTGTTTCTGTGCCTAGTCAAAGTCTGTTCAAGCCTCGTCAAGTCTGTTCAAGTCAAGTCTTCATTTCTTGTTGGGATTATATTGTTTGGATGTATTGGATTGCACCATTGTAAATAAACTGCACTTGTGTTCATCTACACTCGCCTCAGTGGACTGATCATTACAGAATACATGACCCCTACCATGAACCCAGCAGTTTCATAGCTTCTCTGTCTTCGTCAAGGTAACCGATCCATTGAGGATTATGTCCAGGATTTTTGTGAACTTTCTAACCGGGTGGACTTTAATGATGCGGCATTGAAGAACATCTTTTGGTGGAGGTCTTAATGAGCCCATTGGTTCTCAGCTTCCTGGGGAAAAGTTCACTGGTCCCTTGCAGATTATATATAGACCATTATGCTCTTTTGCTGGCGGGTTCACTCACTTTCATTTTCTTCGTGGGGGCGCTGAGGAGGAACACAGCTATCCCACAGTACCCGCCACATCAGAACTTTTCCTTCGCGTCCCCAACCATCATGTCAGGAGTTGTTCACGCCAATGCCAGCCAAGCCAAGGGCTACTCACATCATGCCCGCCAAGCCACAGCCTATTCACGCCATGTTCGCTTTCGCCAAAGCCTGCTAAAGTCATGTCTGCTGCTCCAGAACCTGCTCACATGCCAAGGTTTGCTCACGCCATGCCTGCTATGGCAAGTCCCCACGCTATGCCTGCCAAGCCAAAACCCCTTTCACGCCACGCCTGCCAAGCCAGTCTTGCTCCGCCTCAGCTGAACTTCAGGGGAATCTCGTCAGCCTCAGCTGAACTTCGGAACCATCCGCGCCTCAGCTGAACTGCGCGGAATCTCGTCGCGCCTCAGCTGACCTTCGAATCTCGTCGCGCCTCAGCCTGAACTTCCAGAGCCTCGTCCGCCTCCAGCTGAACTTCGGGCCTCGTCACGCCTCAGCTAAACTGGATCGTCCAGCCTCCAGCTAAACCTCTGGAGCCGCAAATCCGTCTCAGTTGATCATCCAGTCCCGTCGACATGGCAGCCATTCCAGAGTCCCGTCACGACATGGCCGCCATTCCAGAGTCCCGTCACGACATGGCGCCATTCCAGAGTCCCGTCACGACATGCCGCCATTCCAGAGTCCGTCACGCCATGCCTGTCGAGCCGGGCCTTCAGCACAAGATGAGCTCGCCACGCCTTCGAGCTCCCCGCCAGATGGCTCCACTGCACGCCTGTGACTTCATCAAGTCTTGCAGTCCCTGAGACGTTCCCCGGCCTCAGTATCAGCTAATGGAGTCGCCATTTTGAGCGTCGTGGGCTGCACACGCACCCAGAGACTTTTTCGTCCACTGAGTCGTTCCTGAGGCTTCTCCTGGCCCTGAATTCACCCAGTGCCGCAGAGGCAGCGGCGTCCCACTGCTGAATCTCCAGAGGAGGTCGTCCACGAACTCTCTGCCTGTCCTGTCACGGCCAAGGAGGCCGTCCACGAACTCTCTGCCTGTCCTGCCACGGCCAAGGAGGCTGTCCACGAACTCTCTGCCTGTCCTGCCATGGCCAAGGAGGCTGTCCATTAACTTTCTGCCTGTCCTGTCACGGCCAAGGAGGCCATCCCTGAACTCTCTGCCTGTCCTGTCACGGCCATGAAGGCAGTTCATGAACTTATTGTCCGTCCCTTATGGCCAAGAAGGCCATTCATGAACCTCACTGCCTGTCCTTTCACGGCCACGAAGGCTCGCTCATGAACTCACTGCCTGTCCGCCATGGCCAAGAGGCCGCTCAAAACTCTCTGCCTGTCTCGCCACAGACAAGTGGTCTGTCCATATATCTGCACCGCCATGGCTCCCCGCTAGGCCGCTCCGCAATGGCTCCATACTGCTCTGATCTGCTCCACGCCCAGGTCACCCTCTGTTCC
>NW_024875322.1:0-2107 GCF_018340385.1 Cyprinus carpio
AACCACAATAGAATCATCACCTGGTGAAAGTGGTTCCAGCACTGGGAACCACACAACATCCTGAGAATAGACTCATCTACTCCATCGTCTCCACACAGCAGAAGGACGAGACATCAACAGAATTAAAAAAACTCTATCTCCAGCAGAGATATCATCATCTGGTTTAGAACCAAGCAACATAATAAATCAGACACCATCCACTCAATATACCTCAACCACTGAAATAGAATCTACAACAACAACTCCATCAACATTTACAACAGCTGTATCTCCTGTGAGCTCAACCACAATAGAATCATCTACAAGTGAAAGTGGTTCAACACTGGGAACAACAACAACATCCACAAAAGATTCTACTCCATCTTCTCACCATCAAATCTACAACAGAAGGACAGACATCATCAGAATTCACTTCATCTACAACAGAGATATCACTCATCTAGTATGTAGAACAAACAACAAATCAGCCAGACACCATCCACTCAATATAGTTCTACCACTGAAATAGAATCTACACCAACAGCTCCATCAACAATTACAACAGCTGTATCTCCTGTGAGCTCAACCACAATAGAATCATCTACAAGTGAAAGTGGTTCCAACACTGGGAACAACATCACATCCCAAACAGATTCTACTCCATCTTCACCATCGTCTACAACAGAAGGACAGACATCATCAGAATTCACTTCATCTACAACAGAGATATCCTCATCTAGTGTAGAACAAACAACAAATCAGCAGACACCATCCCCACTCAATATAGTTCTACCACTGAAATAGAATCTAGCAACAACAGCTCCATCAACAACTTACAACAGCTGGCCATCTCACTGCTCTGAGGTCAGCTACAACA
This sequence comes from Cyprinus carpio, assembly GCF_018340385.1. NCBI lineage: Eukaryota > Metazoa > Chordata > Actinopteri > Cypriniformes > Cyprinidae > Cyprinus > Cyprinus carpio. The sequence continues at coordinate 857 of NW_024875322.1, forward strand.
GAATCGTCTACCCTCAGGAGAGAGTGGTTCCAACACTTGGGAACAACATCATTTCCAATAGAGTCTACTACATCTTTACCATCATCTACAACAGAAGGACAGACAGCATCAGAATTCACGCCATCTACAACAGAGATTTACATCATCTAGTGTAGATCAAACAACAAACCAAAGCAGACACCATCCACTCAATATACCTCAACCACTGAAATTGAATCTACAACCAAACAACTCCATCAACATTTACAACAGCTGTATCTCCTGATAGAGCCCAACTAACAATAGAATCATCTACAAGTGAAAGTGGTTCAACACTGGGAACAACAACATCCACAAAAGATTCTACTCCATCTTCACCATCGTCTACAAAATAGGACAGACAATCATCAGAATTCAATTTCATCTACAACAGAGATATACTCTCATCTAGTGTAGAACAAACAACAAGCCAGCAGACACCATCCACTCAATATATCTCAACCACTGAAATAGAATCTACACCAACAGTTCCATCAACAATTACAACAGCTGTATCTCCTGTGAGCACAACCACAATAGAATCATCTACAAGTGAAAGTGGTTCAACACTGGGAACAACAATATCCACAACAGATTCTACCCATCTTCAACATCACACGACAGACATCATCAGAATTCACTTCATCTACAACAGAGATATCATCATCTAGTTTAGAACAAACAACAAATCATCAGACACCATCCACTCAATATACCTCAACCACTGAAATAGAATGTACACCAACAGCTCCATCCAACAATTACCAACAGCTGTATTTCCTGTGAGCAAAACCACAATAGAATCATCTACAAAGTGAAAGTGGTTCTTCAGCACTAGGGAACAACAACATCAACAACAGATTCTACTCCATCTTCACCATCGTCTACAACAGAAGGACAGACATCATCAGAATTCACTTCATCTACAACAGAGATATCCTCATCTAGTGTAGAACAAACAACAAACCAGCAGACACCAACCACTCAATATACTTCTCCCACTGATATAGAATATACAACAGCTCCATCAACATTTACAACAGCTGTGTCCCCCCTGAGCACAACCACAATAGAAACATCTACAAGTGAAAGTGGTTCAACACTGGGAAAAACATCATTTCCAACAGATTCTACTCCATCTTCACCATCGTCTACAACAGAAGCACAGATAACATCAGAATTCCACTTCATCTACAACAGAGATATCCTCATCTAGCAGAACAAACAACAAAC
>NW_024875323.1:0-1811 GCF_018340385.1 Cyprinus carpio
TTTCGGAACGTTCTTATAACGTTGTTAATGTTCTTGTAAGGTTGCGTAGAAAACGTTCTTAGAACAACGTTCTCGGAACGTCTTTAGGACGTTATTTGTAATTGATGAATGTTCTTATAAGGTTGATAGAAAACGTTTAGAACAACGCTTCTCGAACGCCTTTAGATGCTATTTGTACTTGATGAATGTTCTTATAAGGTTGATAGAAAAACGCTTCTAGAACAACGCTTCGAACGCCTTTAGACGCATTTGTTCTTGATGAATGTTCTTACAAGGCTGATAGAAAACGCTTCTTAGAACAACGCCGAACGCCTTTAGGGATGTGTTATTTGTACTTGATGAATAAATTTTCTATAACGCAGCAATGTTCTTGTAAGGTTGATAGAAACGCCGCATTACCGATCTCGGAACGCCTTTTAGACTATTTGTAATTGATGAATGTTCTTACAAGGTTGATAGATAACGCTTCTTAGAACAATCGTTCTCGGAACGCCTTTAGGACGTTATTTGTAATTGATGAATGTTCTTATAAGGTTGATAGGAAAACGTTCTTAGAACAATCGTTCTCGGAACGTCTTTAGGGACGTTATTTGTAATTGATGAATGTTCTTATAAGGTTGATAGATAACGCTTTAGAACAAACGCTTCTCGGAACGCCTTTTTAGATGTTATTTGTACTTGATGAATGCTCTTATAGCAGTTGATAGAAAACGTTTCTTAGAACAACGCCGAACGCCTTTAGGACGGTATTTCTGTTCTTGATGAATGTTCTACAAGGTTGATAGATAACGCTTCTTAGAACAACGTTTCCTCGAACGCCTTTAGGACGTTATTTGTACTCGATGAATGCTCCTTATAACGCTGTTAATGTTCTTGCAAGGTTGATGAAACGCTCTTAGCATCAATGATCTCGAACGCCTTTAGATCTATTTGTAATGAATGTTCTCATAATGTTGAGAGAAAACATTTTTAGAACAACATTCTTAGAGCATTCAATTTTATTTAATGTAATTTCTAAATTCAATTAATTGCTAAATGTTATTATATGGTAAAGTTATCCTAAAACATTCTCTGATAACAGCAATGTCCTTATAGTTGCAGGCTACTTTATGAACAAGTATCATAATGTTGGGAGAAAACTTCTTTCTCTTATAGGCTATATAAAAACCTATGAATAGAATAGAATAAAATAAAATAGAATATGATAGAAAAATAAAATGTATTTAAATATGAAACTACAACCTGGAGTAGGTGGTGGCTAACGCCTGAATGTAATTTATAATTATTAATTATATATCTTTTATAATTTATTTAAGTCACTTAGGCATTATTAAGAATGGCAATCACTGTAAAAGTGAAATTTGTAAATTAGTTAATTCTTTAAGTCAAAAATTTAAAAAAATTTTTTCCCAAAATTTAATTTTTGATTTGAACCCTTTTTGGGTTTAAACAGAACTAAATAAATAAAAATTTCTATAAAATTAATTTAATTACCCTCACTTGATTTTTTCGTAATAAATGGATGACCACAAAATATTTAAAAGAAAAAGAGCATAATTCATGATTTTTAAGCAGTTACAAGTAATTAATTTACTCGACAAAAATATTATCGGGTGTTTTTAAAAAACCGCGCGCATTTTTCAGGTCAGTCGCGTTCCACCACTCCGGCTCATCCCCCCCGAGACCGCGATTTACTCGCTCACTAACCACTGATCAAAAGAAGGGATACTGGCGACGCGGGTTGGCTCACGGAAAAAAAATAAAAAGGTAACGTTTTAAGCATTTCGAGTTTTGATTTCCCCCTTTAAAGC
>NW_024875324.1:0-2503 GCF_018340385.1 Cyprinus carpio
AGACAAAATGATGAATGGACATGAGTTGCCCATTTATATGTTGCATAAAACCAAAAGATTCCAAATATTACAAGCACGGCAGCACACATGTCATTAAAATCTCCCAATAATAACAGCTGATCATATGATGGCATGATATGAGTTACAAATTAACAAAACTCTGTATAAAAGCATTGTCAAAATTAGGTGCCTATAAATAAGCACACAGAATACTGCAGTGGAATCAAACTCTAGCACAATACATTGTAACTCAAATGATGAATAACTCCCGACAGAAACAGGCCGTATGTTAAGGGATTGTTTAAAAACCATGGCAACCCCACCGTCCTTGCCAGTACATGTGGTGTACTAATAAAACAACAGCCCAGCAGACAGAGTTCTTCGAAAACTGACAACTCATGTCTCAGTCAGGAAAAGGATATCCAAGTTACGTCCGGTATAAAAGTCATTTAAAATAAAAGTCTTGTTGCACACGGACCTAGCATTGACTAAAGCCATGTTGAGATGAGACTGTGATGCCAGGTTCCGATTCAGTTGAACAATATCCAGTTGGCGAAGATTTAAATGTTCCCACTCCTCGGCGAAGTTGTAAAAATGCGGCAATGCGGGTAGAAGAATCACCGAAAACTGGAAGATGAAAGCATATCTATAATCCAAAGGCGTCCGCGCCAGGTTATGCCCCTCAAATATATTGTATCAGGGAAAGCGCTGGGTCGAGGATTGTAGGAATTGGAAGCGGTCGCCCGTCTAATTCTCACTTTCCGAACACCGCCACAACAACCTCTCTTTCTCTTGGCGTTTTCCATAGGAGGAGGAAAGCAGCAAGGTACCTGGTTAAATGCACTCTGGCGTGGGTTGATTGGAAGAGGATTGAAGGCGAGGGAGTAGAGAACAGGGCAGCTTCCCCAGGTAACCAGCTTCCACACAGCATTTGATGTTAAATAGGGCTTGTCAGCACTGAATCTACATGATACCAGTGCAACACCACACAGAAGTACAAACAGTACAGGTACTACAAGAGCTGAAACACCACGAGAGATGGCATGCCGAGTGCACTGGCGCTCATCTTGAAAAACTTCTCTCTCTCTATAGGTACTAGCACACGAAGAGTGACGTTTTTCTCCAAAAGTCAATAATTACAAATGTGATATTGATTTTTATACAACAGTTCAACAAACAAGTTAATATTACGAGACTTACGTTTTAGAAAACATATTCCCTGCTTTTGCTCAATTTCTAAAAACCGTCGATTTCACAAACACAGCACTGTTTTGCATCTCGAGCAACATAAGAAAGTGTTTAGTTCCTGCCGATAGATCAACACGTTTAAATGATTTGGTTCCAATCATGACATCACTAATTAACAAGTGACTTCGCTGCCACCTACTGGCGGTTTAATTTCACATTTAAGGTACCTTTTCATTTTAAAATAATTTCCAAACATCATTTTTCAATGTTTATGTTTAAAAATATCAAAACATTGTTATTCATTTGTAACTGCAGGTTAAAGAGAGTATTCCATGTCCCACAGAGCTGCATTAAACAGTGGTAAAAACATCTAAATGGCACTTTAATTGGAATGTAAAGGGTTTTTTAACTAAATATTGTCCCTTTTTTGGTTTTGTCTATATATTTGCTGATGTATAATTATTTAAACGACCCACACTATTTAAAGAGTAAGTAATTAATTGCTAATTAAAATAATTTTATAACATTAACCAGAAACAAAGTAATATGTATAACACGCATAAGTGGAACTTTTAATTATTTAATTTTTTTTCTTTATTTTGGTGTGCCACCCAAGATTTACTGTGGCCTCATCTGCCCCCCCCCCCCCCCCCCCCCACCTATTTCTTTTGCGGCGCCATGGGATACACATGCAAAACACAACAACACCCCCCCCATCACATTATAATCAAGAAAGCAAGCTTACAGCCTCAGTGTCACTAAATCATAACTTCGCTAATTCTACAGCATAAAAAAAAAAAAAAAAATCTATAAAGCTACATTGCAATAAAAAAATGTAATTAGAACATTTAGATGCAATGAATGAAGACAAAAATTGTAGCGTGTGACTGACACTTTTTTTTTTCTATTAATTGAGCTAACTCATACAAACTCAATGCAAAAAGAGTGGGTTACAGTTTTAACATCTACATGAGTGTCTGGCAGAATATTGGATTAGACAGGCACTGGTGGATGTGTTTACAGTGTGCTGCTTTTGACAAATGACACTGCTTCTCCAGCCTGCTGTACTGCACCAACAAATTATCCCAAGGTGACACGCTGAAATGCTAATATCTTCGTCTTCATCACTGCAGAAGGCTTTTTGGATGTAGATATTGAAAATGTATAAATTTTCTCTCTGCACTTCAGGATTCAAGCCAGCTCAGAAATGTCCTAAACAATGCCATGAGTCCCCACCTGACCTTTAGTTGAATTATAAGGAAGAAAAAAAAAATGTGCTCAGTTTTCAGATTTGTGTGTAATAAGATCACACGAA
>NW_024875325.1:0-1889 GCF_018340385.1 Cyprinus carpio
GCCAAAATTCTGAAAACAAATGTAACACAATCTACAAACAAATAATGACCATAAATGGGGCAAATCACTTTGCATTCATTCAAATTCTGGTTTGTTGTACAAGTACAAGTCACTGATTTCTATTTGTGAATCATGAAGAAGGGGAGTCATTTTGTGGATTTTTTTATCTATTTGTAGAATCTTATTTGTACATTTGGCGATCATGAGGAGTTTGTTTTTGCATATTCGTAATCATATTTACATATTGTGTTTTATTTACATTTGGCAGATTATAAAGTTTATTTGTAGCTCTAGTTTTTGGGTGTTTAACAAAATTGCCAATATGCATTTGTTTGACTCATAGTCTCCTTCCATTTTCAATAATTATGGCATTATTTTGTCACCACAGCAGAAACAATAGTGTCAGAATTCTGAATCAGCTCGTGACACACTCTAGAAATGAGAGACATTAATCTTCACCCTGCACACAAGTCCAAAACTGTTACATTCATTATCAAATTTACTGGTTTTTCAGAGTACATGTCACTGATTTTTCTATTTGGCAGATCAAGGATGTGTTTATTGTGGATTTTTAATCTTTTTTGTAGATCATGCTTTATGTTGTGGATCCTGAAGGTTTGTTTGAGGACTTTGTATCTATTTGTAGATCTTGTTTTACATTTCTTGGGATCATGAGGACTTTGTTTTGCGGTTTTTTTTTATCTATTTGTAGTTATGTTTTACAGTTGTAATATGTATTTGACTTTTTAGTCTGTCCATTTTTCAATGGTTTTGGCATCAATTTACCCCCATAGATATGATATTTGGTCACGAGACATGCAAGTTTATAGTTTGGTTGTCAATATGATGTTACAAAAAGCATTGTAAATGAGGTATAACACTACTTGGAATCTCTTGTTGATAATTTGTAACCTTTGCTGCTGCTCAGCATCGTGAATCAAAACTTAACAATATGATGTTAAATACATATTGTGAATGGGGTAGAATCACTTACTTTGGTGTTTTTCAAAAGCAACAACTTCTCAATCTTCTCAGTATAACAAATCAAAGAAAATTATGTCTATATGAAAGTTTAGGACTGCACAGCACAAAAATATGTTATAAAATAATATAAGTCATAAAGCACGCACTATAAATGAGACTGTTAAAATACAATTATCTGCCTGTGAGTCAAAGGGAATGTCATCCCTAAGAGAAAAAGTTTTATGGTGTTTACATTTAAATGCGCACGGCATATAAATATCACTATAATCAATATAAAATACATATTGTAAATGAAATAAAACACTTACTTTCAGTGTTCCTGTTAAAAAGCAACCTCCTCATCAGCTCCCCACCGTGAGCTGCACACAATGCACATACATATCGTTCTAAGACAATGTGATGTTATAAAATTAATACTGTGTGAATAACATAAATCACTTTAATCTCTGTATTTTTTCTGTCCCTGTATGCTCCGCATCTCGATTTGGAGGTCAACAAAATGGCGACTGTGATAGTGCTCTAGCCCAGCAAGTAAAGTAATGTAATTCTCTCAGATGTAACACCTTCTTTTGTTTAATGGCGAATAACTCCTTAAGAGCATTATCGCCGCCTATTGTACTGGAAGTCAAATTAAACTTACATAGGTGATGGGTCTGAAATTTGAAGGAGAAAAAAACTTGTGGATAATTCAAAACCAGGGGTCTCATTTATAATGTTGCGTATACAGTCGTGGCCAAAAGTTTTGAGAATTACATAAATATTGGAAATTGGAAAAGTTGCTGCTTAAGTTTTTCTAATAGAAATTTGCATATACTCCAGAATGTTATGAAGAGTGATCAGATGAATTGCATAGTCCTTCTTTGCCATGAAAATTAACTTAATCCCAAAAAACCTTTCCACTGCAT
>NW_024875326.1:0-2350 GCF_018340385.1 Cyprinus carpio
CTATTTTTAGTTTAAAAGAAGTATACTAATAGCACAATTGAATAAACTTCTTTTTTTTTCGTAAGGATTGCACATTTTCATTAGAACTCGTTAGCTGGGTGGTAAGGGAAGTCTCCTTCCATGATTTTGGCATAATGAGGTTCTACTTTGATTTCAGTCTAATAACGGATCAGAAAAAAAAAACAAGTCAATCCCCACCTAAAATCAAAACATGCCTCTTGTACGACATGCACTAAGACGTACTCAGAGTAGCTAAAAACCACCACATTTCAACTGTCGTTAGGAACATATACAGAAATAAAAACAAAAAACCATTCTCAACTAACTGCGCTCTAATCGTTAAAGTCTCCTTTATAGCTCTTCCACTTGATATGAACAGGAATAAACCTTTAGAGAAAATGAAATTGGCAACACCTCCCTAGCAGAACTCGATTTGATTTTAAATATGGACATTCCATCAACCCTGGCCCAACACCCACATTCAGCTCATCGCTGTGAGTCTCCCTGCTCAAATAATCATCGACCTTTTGTTTCGGTTTGACTTAATAAAAACGTTGAAAACGCTTCTTCCCTTCTCTAGGCCCCATGTTATTTTAGAGAAGCACTACGTGTTTCCTCCCCCATAAATAAGAAAAAGCCCAAAAGCAATTAGGCTCAGCACAAAAACTCATAGAGACATGCGATTATTTTTCCTGACGACATTGGATTTCGACTGAGTAAATTGAGCTTAGCAAGTAGTTTCTTAGAACGATATCTTCTTGATTGATAAAACCCCCTTCATTCCTATATATATTCTCACTTTATTCATGAATTAGATCACATCAGAAAGTATTGCTCAGTGCAAACTTTGTTCTCAACATTCGTTGTTGCCTTTAGAAAGGATTAATATCATCTGCACCAAGCTCCTACTGAGAATCCGCTTTGAGGCACGTCATGCTGCCCTCCTTTTCCGGGTCAGTTTGGCTTAAAATCACAATTTCAATTTTCCTTTTTTGCTTTCTCATCCAGAGGGACGTTACTCCTAACCGTTGTGCGACACCTGCATTTTAAAAGTACAATCATCGAATTCAGATAAACACATGATTTCACGATGAACAGATCCACTCACTTCCCACACACAATTCTCACCACTTCTTCTATTTTTTTAGAAAACCACCAACATTAAACAAAGAAACCCAACAAACTAAAAAAGAGAACAAAGATAGAGATAAAGACATCGGACCTCCTCTCTCAACAATCCAAACCTCACCCAGCACATGTGCATGAGAGAGAGAGAAGAAAGAGAGAAGAAGAGAGAGAGGAGAGAGAGAGAGAGAGAGAGAGAGGAGAGAGGATGAAGCGTGTTGCAGTTGTACCTGTAGTCTTGTGCATCTCTGAATGTGCTATTTTGTCCTCCCCTGTTTTTATAAACTTTTGAAAGTATTGCTTCAGAAAAAGTTGATGAAACATAAAATATAATATATAATTCCCTTAATTCCGTAAAAAAAAAAAAAAAAAAAAAAAAAAAATGCCCACATGCGAGGTGGATTTGACAACATACCCATAACCCGTGAAAATAGTCAATCTATTAAAAATGTACTTTAAAGTCCATAGAGTATATTTCTGGTCCAAATATTTGTTTTGTTTTTTCAATTTATTTGTAAGCAACGTTTTAAACAACCTTAGTTTACCAAAAGTGATTTACACAATTACATTGTCATGTTAGATTTGGTGCTCCTATACTTCATTTACTTGAAGTGCAAGTAAAAATGTATTGAATTGCATTTAAAATATTTTGTTTTAAAACGATCCTAAAAGTATGGTTGGTAATCATATATGCATAAAAAGGATTAACAACGAGTGATACTTTTTGTGATATTTTAGTGTATTTACAGAAGACATACGTATATAAATCTACTTAAATATAATTTATTATTTACTTGTATTAGCAAGGTAGTAAAAATTCGACTCCTTTTTAGTGGGTTTACGTATCTTATTTATATCAGATTCAGAAAGAGCTTTATTGCCAAGTATTTGCTTTAGTGAGATAAGCTTCCAGTACACAGAGACAACAACACACAGACAATATATAAAAAATAAAAAAATAAATAAATACACATATGTAAATACATATAGACAAATATTAAAAAATAAATAAATTGTATGTAGACATATGGCAGTATTTATATATGAAATGAACGTGTTTCAGCCTACTTTTCAAAGGAAGATATTGCAAAACATTTATTTTTACATTTTAGTATATTCCACAAAGTATATTAATTCACGCACTCATAAATACATTATAGCTATGTCTATAAAATAGGGAAATGCATTCTTAGATTGTACAAACTTAAAATGTATTGTAAATATA
>NW_024875327.1:0-1295 GCF_018340385.1 Cyprinus carpio
ATAATAAATACAACAGAATCAAGAAGTTAATTCCATGAATTTAATTTTCATAGATTCAATAAGGATTCATAAACATTTGTATCTCTCTAAAGCCATTCACACAAAAGCGGTGCTATTCACATGCTGTCAATATTTACATTTTAGTTTCTGTGTAAATGTAAGCAGGTGTGCTCATGAGATCATGCTGTATTGGGGTACGAGTGCCCTCACTAGAGCACATGTTTGGTGTCAGAGGCAGAGACTGATTGAGGAAGTCATGGACTCTCAGCATGAGCCAGTCTGAAATGACGGGTAACAGTAGAGAAGTGCTGGCTGTAGCTGTAGGGAGACACAAAGGCTGGTGCTCTGTCTTTCTGAGCTTGATAGTCTCCTGAGGCCCATCCATCCTTCTGGAGGAGGAGTCCTGGAGCCAGTAACCTCTGCAGCTGTCTGCTTTCTGTACCTGGAGAGCCGTCATGAAGGGCAGATCTAACTCGGGTCGCAGCCCAGTGTAAGTGCTGAGGTTGCCCAGGCAGATGCTGCAGTATGCTCTGTACATGAGAGAACAGTTTGAGGGGAGCATCTTGCAGCGCTGTGGGCTTGAGAACAGGACGGGATGAGCTGCTGGAGAGAAAGATGACACTGAGGAGGAGATACCGAAGCTTTCTGGAGCTCCATAACATCTGCCTGCAGTCAGATAAAAGATGGAAAACAGAAACATTTGAGCTAAAATAATAACAGATTTAAATATTTATTTAAACAAGGTTTTTTGCCTTGTAGCGCCATAACCAAGAGATTTGAAGTCGAGGTCAAAGGGACTGTGCCGCGGTGACTCAGCATCATGCAGCCGCCTCATTGCCAAGAGTCATAAAAAATCCCTCATCTATTATGTGTTTATTTCAGATTATTCTGCTTATAAAACGTTTATGGTTGGCAGTTATACATGAACCAATAACTTTCATTACCATTTCATTCCACTGAAGCCCTTGGCAAAAGGATTCCTGTCGATCTTCAGTTTTGTTATGCCAAAAAGCACCAGAAAATACACTGTCACTCAAACACTTTGGAAAGAAGGGAAGGATATATATATTTTATATACTGCCATGTAGGATAATACTTAAAAATAAAATTACATTCTATTTTTTTTTTAACAATCATCATTTTTATTATGTAAGCTTCAATAATTATTTGGCCTCTTCAGCACTCTAATGTAGACTTACACTTAACTGCTGTAAACATGGTGTGGAGAGTAAGCAGCATTCTGCATAATGTATTGTTTCAGTGACACGCTATACATTTGAAAAAATTCTGAAACA
>NW_024875328.1:0-1723 GCF_018340385.1 Cyprinus carpio
ATCACTGCATCGGGGGACGAGCTAGGCTCTGGAGATGAAGATTCGGCTGCGTTGCCTCCTTCTGGGAGAGCAGCGTTGCCCAAGTCAAATCCAGAGCTGACGGCTATGCTTGCCTGGGCCGCCGAGAGCGTCGGGTTGCCATGGAAGGCCCTTCCATCTGCCGAACGTTCAAGGCTGGATGATTGGTTCCTGGGGGTGCTGCACGCTGATTGTCGGCAGCCACCTCCGGTTCCATTCTTCCTGGAAGTGCATGAGGAGGTTACAAGGTCCTGGAGGGCACCTTTTTCTGCCCGAAACAGATCTAGTGCCTCCTCCGTCCTCACTTCCCTCGACGGTGGGGTGGCTAAGGGGTATGTGGAGATCCCCCAGTTAGCGCACTAATGCGATGCAGCTTTGGCTGGAATAAGGCGATGTCGAGCTGAAAGTAGGTCCAGGAGATACCACCTTTGGCTTACCCTGGCAGATATGAGAAGTCCGACAAGCACCGCTTCTTAGACTCTTCTCCAATCTCTCCAGGCTGTGGCCTCTTCGGCGACTGCGGTGGAGAGCTTCACCCAACCGTTCTCCGTTGTGCAGAAGCAGATGGAGGCGATCAAGCTTTATCCTGCCCCAGTGGTCCGCTGCTGCCGATCACCCCAGCCGCCGGCTGCGGCCCCCTCCCGCCTGCTCGCGTCGGCTGGGGAACCCTCCTACTGCCTCCACTCCACTCCAGCCTGGCCTCAAGCAGCAGCCTTCCACTGACCCACAGGTGTGGAGGCTGGCACCAGGAAAGCAGCGCAGCCTGGAGTCTCAGGATACCAGGTCTTCAGGAGAATGGTGAGGGCACCAGCTCCTTCCCCCTGGAGGAGGGCCAGGTGGGAGAATCTTTTTGTTTCCTTTTTTATTTTTGTTTCTGCCACTGGCTCACCAGCCAGTAGATACCCCAAAACGATCCAACAAAGAAGCGGGTTTTTGCCTGTTTCTCCTGGTCTCCAAGAGGGGGCCAGGATGGTGGTGCCTGACACCGCCTCACTACCACTCCCGTCTCCCTCTCCCTTAAGCCCAGCAGGCAGCAGGGCCCGGTTCAAGGATGCTCCATGTCTCCGCAGCCCCTGCCCAGTTGCTGAAGCCCAGGAAAGAGTCGGCACCACTCACTCAGATCCCATGCGGGATGCTGTGCCTTCGAGAATGTGGTCCTGCCTGTGCTCGACTTCGCTGCCCCACTCTTGAATGCATAGAGTGGTTCCCCTAGTTCTGCTTGTTAGGTCTGCTGGGGGCGGTGGCACTCCCCAGATCGTCTCCGCTGGCTCCAACGGGGCAGTCAGACTCAAGCTATGCGATTCAGTTACTTGGCGTCCTCCCAAGTTCAGGGCACTGCAGTTCGCCTCAGGTGACTGGACCAAAGATGCTCCCGTCTTGTAATGATGGAAATCGCGGTCCTGTTGGCGAAGGCGCCGAGATAGAGCTGGTCCCTCAGCTGATATTAGAAGTCGGGGTTTTAGCCCATACTTCATTGTACCCAAGAAAGGCCCGGTGGGTTATGGCCAATCCTGGTTTACTGCGTGTTCTGAACCGGGCCCTTCACAAGCTCCCGTTCAGGATGTTAGCACAGAAATTTATCTTTCAATGCGTTCATCAATGAGATTGGTTCTGGCTTGATCGACCTGAAGGATGCATACTTTCATATCTCGATTCTCCCCCCGACACAGGCCGTTTCTCCGCTTCGCGTTTTGAAGGGTGGGCA
>NW_024875329.1:0-1915 GCF_018340385.1 Cyprinus carpio
GCTTGGCAGGGGCTCGTGCATGTCTGAGTCCTTCTGGCTGTCTGACTTGATGTAGCCAGCTGTCGTGTTAGGGGCCTCGCGACGCACTCGCAGGCATGTCTCGCAGTTCCTCTCTGAAGCTGTCTGACTCCTCTTTGATGTATCCCAGCTGTCGTGTTGGTAGGAGCTGCTGATCTCGTTTCTTGACTCATCCAGGTAGTTTCAAGGGCTTTAATTCTGCTGTTCTTGTCTCTGAAGTCGGCCTTGGCCTTTTCAAGGAGATGTTCCGCATACTGTAGCTTGTTGGAGAGATCAGCTGTATTCGTCTTGACTTGTTCCATTTCTTGTGTAGTAGCTACTAGTGTCTCTCTTAGCCTGGTTATCTCCTCTCCTCTGCTTTTTCCACTTCATCAGGTCCTTCCCTGGGCCGCTCCTGAGCTCTCCAGTTCTAGCTGTTCGATGCGTGCTTTGTGCTTGGCGTGTTGGCCTCCTGCTGGGAGATGGTGTACCTGTCTGTCTGCTCAAAGCTTAAGGGTGGCGATAGAGTGTGTAGCCCCAAGGGCCGGGTGATCTTGGCTGGTTCGCTGTGACTGTAGCTCTGACGGAGTCTTGTCTCATAGGGCTTGTTATGTTGTCATCCAGCTGGTCCTGTGTCTGATGCTTCAGTGTTGTAGCCTTAGATGGGAGAGGCCTCTGTTGCAACACTTAGCCATGTCTCCAGGTCTCCCAGTGGCCAACAGGGTCTGTTGTGCACGAGACATGTTTTTGACTTGCGGTGAGGGGAGATCTAGAACCTAGACTGACACAGACCTTGAAGAGGAGAAAAAAAAAACAATACAGAACAAGGCAAAACAGAGTGTAAATGTGCAATGTGGGTTGATGTTGAGTGTGTAATGGGCAGGTGAGTGTAGTTCTCACATGCGACTGTGAATCTCTGGTGGAAGCGTGCTTCTAATTTGCGGTCTCTGTGGGGAAAAGTGTAAGCACACACAGGTAACACAACTAGAGACAGAGAGGGAGAGAAGAGAAGAGTAACAAACAGAACAAAGGAACAGAATAATATTTGGCTGCTTCCACTTTTCCTATAAAAAGAAAGGGTTTTCTTTTTTTTGTAAGGAAAGATTAGAGCTACTGGTAAGATGAGAGAAAGGCAACACAAAATAACCTTTTCTGGTTACAGAATGAGTACAATTAAAAATGTTAGACGTTTGATTTAGAAGGATGCTTCTAGACAAGGCTTTGGAAGTGGGATTTCTAAATACCAGGACTGTGATTGCTATTAAAATTTCTCCGGGTGGAAGAGAAAAACAATAGCAATGCCAGTATTAGTTTTCTCAGCTGGTAGGATTGACAACCAAGCACCAATCAGAGCGTTTTCTAGCTTCCGTGTTCAATATTTGGCGGGGCCTTATCGGTTCCTTTGTTGACCTACTTTGTATAGCTGGGTAGGATCCCAGGGGTGAGAGAAGGGGAAGGTAGGGTGAGAGTCAGACAATTTTGAAGCAAGTGTTCAAGTTCTCACAAACATTTATTAAATGTTTCTAAAGGTTCTCTGCTTTTTATGATTCTCACAGGAATTTTCTGGAAAACCCAAACGGCAACAGTAGTCAAATCAGAAGAAGGCAGCTGAGAGAGAGAGAAGAAGAAGAGAAGTTTTGCTCCCAATGTTAGGAAAAATGACAGGGTGGTGGCACTGTTGAACCATCACCCAGGGGGTTTGGGGTTTGCGGCGTTAGGGAGGGTAACACTACCTAAACTAAGGGTTTTTTGAGGGAAAACCTAATTTTTCTTTTGGGGGTTTGCCACGGAGAGCTTTTAAGCCAAATTGGGGAAAACCTAGGGAAAATTTTTGGTGTTATTAAAATTAAATAACTGACGAGAGAGAAAAGCAGGCCTACCGGGTAGAACCAAAACTTAATTGCAAATGAAATTCAAA
>NW_024875330.1:0-1838 GCF_018340385.1 Cyprinus carpio
AGAAAAACAGCACCAACCTACAGTAAGTATAAAAGGATAATGTTAACCATACAATAAATATGGAAAATATGTTGATCTTCTGCAAAATTAGATCAATTAACTAATTGTTATAATAGAACAATTAACACGTACATTACATTATACATGTTGTTATGGTAAATGCTAAGTTTGATTGACCACAATGTTGTTTGATCCCAATTGTAGAAATAATGTCTTACTTAAAAAATGCCAGGTTCCTTGTATTTTTTGCATTATAGAGTATGTGGAGAGTCCTGCTAAGGACTGTTTTTTGAGGAGGTGGTCATCATCCCTGCCCATACCAAGAGCAGATTAATCAACTGGGAGGTCTCCAGACCACTTATGTGCTGCCTTTGACAAGCCTGACCTACAGGAATCTGAAGTCAGACCCCTGGTCCCGTTTTTTACACAGATGGAGTAGGAGCAGGTTTAGATCGAATGTGTGGTATGTGTGTGTGTGTGTGTGTGTGAGTGGAGAGAGTTGTGTGTGAGTGTGTCTGTGGTAGAGAGAGTGGGTGGTGTGAGACGAGGAGTGTGTGTGTGTAATTTTTGTGTTTAAAATTAATCTTTACGATTGTATAGAAGAAACCTCAAAATGTAATTAAAGTACTTTGTCATATTTCTTACATACAGTTGTACATGCTATCACTTGCATGTGGATGTAGTGGAAGGTAGCTGGTGAAGCCGGTGTATCTCTATGATGTGAATGTGGATCTTATTTTAACAAAAACACATGATGGGAGGAACAAACGTATTTTTAGTCACAAAGTAGCCCCAAACACCTCTGACAAAAGGGTCCTGTAGGCAGGTGTGACGTTATAGCCTAAAGACAAAAAAGGAAACTAGATAATAAGCATTGTTTGGCAGAAACAGAAACTCTGACTGTTGCAGATATGATTATCTCTTACCTCCTTCGATAGTAAACACATCTTGGTCATGAGTCGCCTAATACTGGACCAAGGATGCAGTATTCAACTTGAACGGAAACCCATGAGTTTTCAAAAGCAGACCGCTTCAAAACCTGGGTGTTGAGTCAGTGGCATCAGAGTTGCAGTTCATGCTCTTCTGCACATTTATCAACAATCTATATAAAAAAATAATGTAACAATTTTGTAGTTTTAGTATTTTACTATTAGTAATTTATTCTAGACTGTAGTATATTTTATGTAATGTATTAACACATAGGCACTGTATTATTACAAATGTTAAGGTTTTTTTGAAGTCAGAGTTGGCTATCTTCAGTTCTACTCTGCTGCTGTGTCATTTATAGGCTGATTAATAACATGATACCCATTCTCTCACTTCTTTTTACAAAACCTGCCTAACCTCCCTACAACATAGTCTTCTTTCAGGACCAGTGGCCATGTGCTCGCAGTAGCCACAGGAAAGCACCTGAATGAAAAGCATTAGTACACAATTTAAGTTGACAAATTAAAGTTGTGAAAGTTTAATCGTGGTAAGCTTTATTATCTGTCACAAGGTGCAACATTCAAAAACATTGGTTGCAGCAGTAATGACCAAGCATAATAAAATAGTTTATAATTACAATTAGTGTTACCATTGGGACACATCGAGATGCTCGCGAGTGTGAACTTGCTCCTGAGCCGCCACGTCCAGGTGACGTTTGAACTCTCCGCATATAGCGGCTCAAACATGTAAGGTCTGATTCCGTGGCGAAATGATCCTCCGTGTGTTCCTGTTCTTCTTCATCTTCCTCCTCCTCCTGCTGCAAACTAAATTGCGGTGATTCCGGTGGCGGTAATCCTCAACAACCGATTGTAAACTTGCGTTTAGATCTGCCTCCATTTTTTTAATTAAAC
>NW_024875331.1:0-1511 GCF_018340385.1 Cyprinus carpio
TTTAAATTTCTAAATTCATAAAATAAAATAGCATAGCAAATAAAACAAACAATTTTCAATAGGTTAACATTTTTCTGTTAAAATTTCATTTCGTTTTGTATACAACAACACTTTTCTGAACATACAAATCAATCCTGTTCAAATGTATTAAAATGTTGGGTTAAAATTAGAATGTATAAAAAGACAAATTAAATGATTTAAAAACAGCAGGATTTCAAACAGTAGAATTTGGTCCCTGAACGTTGTTTTTCTCCCAGAACTGTATTTTTCTTCAAAAAGCGGGCCTGAACTAGTCAATTTCCTGGCCTGGAGTCTTCTACCCTGCAGTGGAAGAAATGGTATTAATGGAAAAGTTTATAAGCAAGACAGATGGGTTGATGACTATATATACAGTATAAAAAGTTTGATTGGAACATTTAATTTAGCCAATCAATATGTAATACAATGTCCACTTCTCTATAAACCAAAACTCTTACTTAAAAACACACATTTACATATATATTAGGGCTTGGAGAGAAAAAATCGATTCACCTAGCTATCACGTAGATTCTAAACCTTTCAATTTGTCTGTCTATTAAACTTTTGACAAAATCATATCGCAACATTCAAACCTGTGCTGGCTGCTGCCGCTGACCCAGAGAGAGTGATGTTAGTCATGAAACAGCTTAACAAACAGTCTTTTTAAATAAATATTTGTATTTTTGATATTTTATATGCTCTGTTGGTGGTTTGTGGAGTAGCATCCTGGGGGGTGATTTATTTATTTTTTATAGCTTTTATTAAGACACAAAATGTAAATTTAGTTTTATTAATACAAACCGTAACATCTGTAAAATTTACAACCTCATTTTTAAAGAATAAAATTCTAATATTCTTACGGCAGTCTTAGCTCTACTCTTATTAAACAGTATTGGTTTCTTACATTTTGCCATGAATGTCATTACTTTTAATATTTAATAAATATCTATATTAATATTATTATAAAATTTTCTGCCACAATACTGTGTTTACATGTTTCAAATTTATGGTAAATGTTTGTGATTTGTGAATGGAAAAAGATTTTCCTAACAGGATGTTGTCACACACAGTTCAGTGTGGTTGAGAATGTCAGTGCTAGTCTTATCACCTAGTGCTGAAGCTGTGAAAACGGCATGACTTTTTAAATTATAACTTGGCCATGGCTACATATGTATTTTAATAGACAAGCTACGACCACCAACTACCCACCCAAACTGGCTGTTTCCAAAAGCCATTTTAAAGCTCCTGGACCATACAATATTTACAGGTAAGCTAGTTCATAAATACACAAATACTGTATATAATAATCTGAACTGTTTTGGAGTATTCTCTGGTAAAACGCTACTGATAACCATATATCTAGTCTATAACTCCTAAAATGTTCCTCCAACTGGGTTGTAAAGTGGGATTTAGAACGACAAAAACCTAGGAGTATTCAAGGTAACAATTAACAGTCTCACCTGGTATTAGTTGTTCTTCCAGTCATAATCAAT
>NW_024875332.1:0-1831 GCF_018340385.1 Cyprinus carpio
AGTCATTAAGTCTAAGCTGGTGAGTGTATTTGCAACAAAATTCTCACCTGATTTAGACTCTGAGACTTTGTCTAGTTACATGAAAGATAAACTTGGGCGTGATGTAACTTGTCAAAAGATAGAAACTTTACAAAGCCGGTTCAGTTCATTTAAAATAACTGCAGAGTGCAAAGAAGTGGGTGAAATGTATAATCCAGAGCTGTGGCCTGAAGGAACTTTTGTGCGGGATTTTATGAAGCACGCAAAACCAAAGTCTACAGGGGGGCTAATGGCAGTGATGAATGTGCCTTTAATGGGGGCTGGGGTACATGATGCCTAGTGCTAGCCACAGTGATGGTGGTCAGAGTGGTGTCATAAACTCACGAGGCTTGCGCCTAGGACAGACTGCTGGGGACAGAGGCATCGTGTTATTGTTGACCAGCTACTGGAGACCACAGACATTCTCTGCCTGCAAGAGACATTTTTAGCCAAACAGGACCTTGATAAACTTAATTCTGTCCACATTGATTTCCATGGAGCAGGAGAGTCCAACAACGGATTTAAGCACTAGAATGGTACGTGGTAGAATACCTGGAGGTGTGGCCATTCTGTGGCGCAAGAAATATGACCCAATGATCAGTATTTTTAGATTAGAGGTGGACTGGTGTATTGCAATTCAAAAAGCTATGCATAATATGAATGTTTTTAATACTCTTTTAAATGTTTATACCCCCCATATGATTGCTATAAAAAATGAAGATGAATATATGAACAGATTGGCATTTTTAAATCCTTACATTAAGGAATGTACATTGCAAATATATTTGTGATGGTGATTTAAATGCAGACATCTCTGATGACAAATCTCTTTTTGGTCAGCACTTGATGCAGTTCTGTCATGACAGTAAACTGGTTCTTTCCAGCATGAAATTTCTGCCTGTAGATAGTTTATACTTTTTTACATCAGTGAAGCGCATGGCACACAACATTCCTGGCTGGATTCATGTAATCTGTACATCTGATGCTCGCGATAGTCTGGAAACAGCTGGAAATTATGTATGGCTGGATCTACCACTGATCACGCATCTGTCTCTATATGATTTATAAATGTTGATAACCTACCTGATTGCAGCAGATCAACAGAAGATGGGGCCAATGGGGTCAAAGTGAATTGGGCTAAATCAATCTAAAGAGGGTGTCATGTTTTACTGTGCGATACATCGCTCCGCATAA
Source organism: Cyprinus carpio (assembly GCF_018340385.1). NCBI lineage: Eukaryota > Metazoa > Chordata > Actinopteri > Cypriniformes > Cyprinidae > Cyprinus > Cyprinus carpio. The sequence continues at coordinate 1,213 of NW_024875332.1, forward strand.
AGTACAGCTACCCATGGATGCTATATCTTTATGTTTAAATATTAACTGTGATGATGATTAGACTCACTGTAATGACCTGAAGTGGAACAGTACAGCGGCGAGTGAGCGCTGCCATATGAGGCCAGTAGACCCCCGCCACACCCACCCCAGCGCTTACAACGCTCTGCCGGACAAAGCATGAAGCTGCCCATCGTAAGAAGTCGCCGCCGCCGGACGAGCCCCGGCGGAGAGTCGGGCCGATAGGCTTGCGGAACGAAGATGGTAGCCGAATGAGCACAAGCGAAACTTACACATGCTAGATACAAATATTTTGTTAGGAAGCATGAGCCAGCCTTAAGAGCTCATTCTATGGCTGAAAACTTGCTTGGTAACAATGTCACTGAGTTCTGGAAAGAAGTAAAGCTACAAATAGGGCCAAAGCAGTACTGCCGTGCCACATTGAAGGGGTATCCGGTGGAGACAATATAACAGAGCAGTGGAGGCTGCACCTACGCAGCTCTGTTTAATTGTATTAAAAGTGAGCCTTATTGTGTGGGCAAGTTAAAGGAGGAAGTGATTCATTTTACTCCCAGCGAGGTTTATCATGTTATAGAGCAACTAGCTGATAACAAAGCTAGTG
>NW_024875333.1:0-1570 GCF_018340385.1 Cyprinus carpio
GAAAGTTTTATACCATTTTATAGGCTTTCTATGCTTATCAACATGTAAAAATATCGTTTTCCAGCTTAGAGTCACTTTATACATGCAAGAAGTAAAGCTTGCACTAACTGAAAATGTATCATGCATTTGAAACGACATCTTCTTTGTAATGCTTATTTAAAGTGTCTGTGCAATATCTTGCATGCACATGCTATAAAAACTTCTTTCAAAGGCTTAGAGTTAGTTCATGCATGCAGTATTACACCTAATGATTGCATTCACTTGAAATGTTACATGCATCTGAAAAGAGTTTTTATATTCAATGCACAGACATGTTTTTTAGCGTTTGAGGTTTCATGCTTAACATGGTTATGTTAGATCATCTACACAGCAATTAAAAAGTTCGTTTATGTTGGCAATAAAATGCATATACTGTACAACATTGTTTCAAGCGAGAGTTATTTTTATGCATGCAGTATAGAAAGTAAAGCTTGCTCTAACTGAATATGTTTCATGCATTTAAAACGACTTATTTTCATTGCATATATACAGCGCCTGTGAAATACCATCCATGCGCTTGCTTTAAAGCTTCATTCTGGCGAGAGATAGTTTGTGCATGCAGTATTACCACTAATCCATGCACATACTGGATATATTTCAATGAATCTAAAACAAGAACTTTTTATGCAATGCTCAAAGACAGATCTAAACAGAAAGACATTTTATGCATTACATGAATATGATAAAGCTTCTATTCCACAACAAGTGTTTGTTAGTGTTTCCTAAGCGGTACCATGCATGCATATGGTGTATTGCTTCTTTTCCAGAATAGTTAGTTCAAGCATCGCGATGGCTAAACGAAAGTAAAGCTTGCAGTAACTGAAAATGTTTCATGCAATTGAAACTTCTTTGCATTGCACATTTAAAGTGTCTGTGCAATATGACACATGCATATGCTGTAAAGCAGCTTTCCCAGCAAGGTGACTTCATACATGCAGGTGTAACAACTAATGCTTACACTCTCTTGGAAATGTTACATGCATTTGAAAAGCGTCATTATATGCAATGCATAAAGAAAGTTTTATACCATTTTAGGCTTCATGCTTAACAATATGTAAAAACATCGCTTGCAGCAGAAAGTTATTTTTATGCATGCAAAAGTCAAGCTTGCACTAACTGAAATGTATCATGCATTTGAAACGACTTCTTATTTACAATGCATATATATAGTTTGTATGCAATGTGATACATGCATATGCTGTAAAGCTTCTTTCCAGCAAGAGTTAGTTCATACATGCAGTATGATCTAACTCAATGCTTGCACTCACTAGAAATGTTACATGCATTTGAAAACAGTTATTATATGCAATGCAACGTAAGACAGTTTTATACTCATTTGGCGGTTTTTTCCAGCGATTAACATGGTTGCTTTAGGATCATTTGGCGTAACAGCAATTAAAATTTAATGTATCTTGGCAATAAATTGCATATGTAAACATTGTTTATAGTGAGAATAATTTCATGCATGCAGGAAGTAAAGCTTGCACTAACTGAAAAAAAGTTTCATATGCATTTGAAACTTCTTATTTGC
>NW_024875334.1:0-3899 GCF_018340385.1 Cyprinus carpio
TTACGGAGTCCTTGTTGAATGTCACCCTGTGTTTTCCTGGTTCCCCTGGTTTCTCGTGTTTTCTGGATGTTGTCTATGTTTCTTGTTTGGATGGATTACCTGGATGTTGACCTTTGCCTGGATGTTTTTTCTGATTTTGGATTCACTCAATAAAACACTGCACTTGGATCTACCTGTCTGTGTGGAGTGGCCATTAGAGTGATGAAGGACTCCGTCATGCCTAGATCCAGCGGTGTGGGATTTGAATCCTGTTCCCCAGCCACCATGGAGGAGAGGCGAGGAGGAGATTCGGAACTTAACCACCCGTCCAAAGGGGGAGTGGGGTGGTGGCCTGGAAGCGCCAATTGTTTTGGACCATGGCGGTTGGGCTGGTTATAATGATGCAGCCACGTTTGAAAAGACTTATTTAACAATTGCCTATATGATCCCTTTGCCTCAATGCTGGAGAGTATGGGCTGGAGATCCTGGACTTTTGGTTTTACTAATTACCTGCACCCTCTAGCTCGTTGGGAATACCTCGGCTGATCCAGCGCCACAGGCACAAGATGCCTCGCCAAGCGCCACAGCACAGCTGGCCGCGCAGCCCAGCCGCCACAGCACCAAGATGGCCGCCAGCCCAGCATAAGCCCCACCAGCACGAAGTGTTTACTGTCGTATCGTTTAGTCCACCACAGCCGAAGCACACACTCCGTGCCTCGAACAGTCCGAGGATATTACGCCAGGATGTGCCAGTTGCCCGAGGACCCCATGGAGTCACAGACAAAAGACCGATCAGACAGCCTCAACAATGCACAGGATGGTCACCATATCAATACCACAGCTTGATGGTTGGCTAGAGCACAACGGCTTCCACATTAGGGGTGATAGCCCAGAATCGGCTGCACTGGGGTAGCTCTGCCCGTGCACCGCGGCGAGACTGCTTGACCATCGCACAACGCCTGAGTACTTGTCACGTCAAGGAGCCACCGGCGTCATAGAGCGCGGGAGGAGGAGGTGCGTAAGCGTTCCTCTCAAAGCCCCGGGGACGTTCCGGAGCTGGCCGCTTCCGGTCCCAGAGGAACGTTCCCGAGCGGTCAGCTTGCCTTCCAGGAAGGGCGTTCCGGAGCGGAGCCAGCTGCCGTCCAGGATGAACCGTTCCCCGAGCGGCATGCTGCCGTCCAGGAGGAGCGTTTCCCGAGCTGGCCGCTGCCTTCCAGGAGGACGTTCCCGGCGGGGCCTGCCTGCCGTCTAGAGGAGTTCCCGTAGCGGGCCTCTTGCCGTCCAGGAGGGCGTTCCCGTCAGGCCGCTGTCGTCCAGGTTGGGCGTGGCCCGAGGTTCCCGAGGCTGGTCTCGAGTGGTTCTGGGGGGGGGGGGGGGGGGGGAGGCTGCGATTCTGGTGCCCGAGGCTGGGCCCGATGCCCGAGCTACGGTTGCTTGAGGCTGTGTCCGATGCCGAGGCTGTGCCCGATGCCTGATTCGGTTCCTGATGCGATGGCCGAGCGGTTTCCTCGAGCAATGTCCGATAGCCGGCGGTGCCGGTGTGCCGAGTGTGCCCCGAGGCGGTGCCGATGTCTGAGGCGGTTGCCTGATCGCTGTGGCCGAGGTGGGTCTCGATGCAATGTCGGGTCCGGGAGGCGGTGGTCCCGTTACCGAGGCGGTGTCCGTTGCAGTCGATTGGCCCCGTTGCAGATGGCGATTTCCCGTTGCCGAGGCGGTGCCCGATGCCGAGGCGGTGCCCGATCACCGAGTGATTGCGCGGATGCGGTGGCCGAGGTGGTTCCCGATGCAATATCCCATGCAGAGTAGGTTCCGGTCTGCTATGCCCTAGGCCGAGGCGGTGTCCGAGGCAGGCGCGGTTCCCGATGCGATGCCCGAGGACCGCATGCGGTGGTCGGGCAGAGGCGGTTCCCCGGCGCGATACAAATCGAGGTCCGTAGGCAGTTGCCGATGCCGAGGCGGTGCCCGATGTCGGAGGCGGTGCCTTGAGGTCGTTCCCGAGGCGTGTCCTGGTCCGATGCCGTTCCTCGAGGCCGTTCCTGAGGCCGTTCTTGAGGTCAGCGTTCCTGAGACCGCTCCTGAGGCGGTGTCCTGGGCCGATGCCGTTCCTGAGGTGGCCATTCCAGAGGCGGTGGTCGATGCTGTTCCGGGAGGCCGATCGCGGGGCCCAAGATGGCTCCCTAGGCGATACCCGTGTCCAAGAGGCCGTTCCCGTAGGCGGTGCCCTTGTCTGAGGTCGTTCCTGATGCCGCTCCCAATGCCGCGGACTGTCCAATCGCCACAGCCTGCTCCTTACTGGGCTCCCTCCCAAAAACGATTGCCATGTTCCTTTCGGCCACTCTAAGAGTACTTAAGTCCTCCCTGAGCCGGTTGCTGCACCACGAAATGGACTGAATCACCGTGCCACCTGATGCTGGCATCTCCTCGTGGTCCCTGAACTTTCAGGGGGGGGGGGGTCCACCGTGGCCACCTGAACTGGCCTGGTCCCTCGTGGTCCCCTGAAACTTTTCGGGTCCACCGTGGCCACCTGAACTGCCTGGTCCCCTGCGTGGTCCCCCTGAACTTTCGGGTCCACCGTGGCCCCTGATTTGACCAAGCCACCTGGGCTACCAGGCCCGGAGCCATCGCTGCCGGTCCCAGTTCCCCTACAAACGGGCCTGGCCCGCCATCCCTCCCCCTGTTCTGCCTCCACCAGTCCACCTCCCTCCTGGTCTCTTTGTTTTGTGTTTAGGGTTCTGAGGAGCATCTGGAAGCTGCCCTGGGGAGGGGGGTAGTGTCACGGTGTCTGTTCTGTGTCTCCCTGGGCGGCCACTAGGAGGTCTCCCACTTCCCCCTTATTGTCACCTTCGCTGTGAACTTCATTTCCCACTCAGCCTGGAGCTGCTCATCACTGTCTACTGTGTTCCAGCTGTCACCACTTACCTTGTTTTTGCACCCGTCTCTTTAAATACCCCTGGCTGTTTCTGTCATTGTTACGTGAGTCCTTGCTGAATGTCACCCTGTGTTTTCTTTCCTGGTTCCCTGGTTTTTCCTTCCGTCTGTTTCTGGATGTTGGTTTATGTTTCTTGTGTTTGGGACTGATTTCTTACCTGGGATGTTGACCTTTGCCTGGCTGTTTGTCTGATTTTTGGATTATCCTCAATAAAACACTGCACTTGGATCTACCTGTCTGTGTGCGTGTCGTGACAATGTGACAGTTGTGTCAGCACAACAGACAAGACAAATATAGGGAACGTTGTCACAAACCACTGTACTTCTACCGTTACACTCCAAGGCTGCTCTAAAAGGTAGGAAGCATAATTATGCGTCCTTCTCAAGTCAACGACAGCTTTGCAATGTAGGTCTCACTGCAAAAGTGTGATGTGCATGGAAGTGTTGTTTTTGTATTATTTATATACTATTTTATATATTATATATATATATAATATATATATATATTACAGGTGCATCTCAATAAATTTGAATGTTGTGGAAAAGTTCATTTAATTCAGTAATTCAACTCAAATTGTGAAACTTGTGTATTAAATAAACTCAATGCACACAGACTGAAGTAGTTTAAGTCTTTGGTTCTTTAAATTGTGATGATTTTGCCTCACATTTAACAAAAACCCACCAATTCAACAAGTTAGAATACTCATAAGGCCAATAAAAAATAAATAAAAAAAATTTTTTAGTGAATTGTTGGCCTTCTGGAAAGTATGTTCATTTACTGTACATGTACTCAATACATTGTAGGGCTCCTTTTGCTTTAATTACTGCCTCAATTCGGCGTGGCATGGAGGTGATCAGTTTGTGGGCACTGCTGAGGTGGTATGGAAGCCCAGGTTTCTTTGACAGTGGCCTTCAGCTCATCTGCATATTTTGGTCTCTTGTTTCTCATTTTCCTCGTGACAATACCCCATAGATTCTCTCTGGGGTTCAGT
>NW_024875335.1:0-2020 GCF_018340385.1 Cyprinus carpio
GTGCTCATGTGACATTTTCCCAGCAGTGGCACAGAAAAAGACAAGTGACACGGATTTTCAACAAACGCAGTACAATGGCAAAAAACATTCAGCTGGATTATTTTGAAATGGAAACTGCAGTATGTGTTCTTATCTGGAATTAAACATATTCAGGATTTAAAAATGTGTTTTTTACTTACTTCTATCCCGTTTAAAATAAAAAGAAAAATAAAACAAGCCATTCTTGATTTCCCCAAAAACTTGGGACGGAGCTATTCATTTGACTGACCCCAAAGGAAAGGTTTAGGAAAACCCGTTTGAAAGAATCATTTTCTATGATAAATTACCCTACTTGCATTAAAAATATGAAACAAAATTGTCATGATGGGTACTTTACAATTTTACACACCACCATTGTTCAATAATAGATCTGAAGTTCTTTTACTAAGGCTGGTTTATTGATCAAAAAACAGTAAAAACTTGTAAATATTATTACAATCAAAATAACTGTTTTCTATTGATATTCATGTGATGCTTCAGCCTTCAGTATCACACCATCCTTTAGGAAATCATTCTAATATGCTGATTTGGTGCTTAAGCAACATTTTTCATTATTATCAATGTTGCAAACACTTGTCCTGCTTTATATTTTTTGTGGAAATTATGTCATCCTTTCTTCCAGAAATTTTTTGATTATATAAATGCTGTTCATTTCAACTTTCTATTAAAGTAGACACACACTTTATATTGTGATATTTCCTGATCTTCTTCCCCTTCATTTTCAGTTCTTTCTCAATGTCCTTATAGCGCTAAAACTGGCTAAATGTTTTGTGGTCTGGAAGGCATTCCTGAGGTCACAATTCACCCGCTTCGACACTGACCACTCAAGAAGGTGGAAATCTGACACTTACCTGTCTGGTGACTGGAGCACCAGCACCGGCGGCCAGCTGAGAACAGAGCACCTACAGTCCAGCTGGAACCTGCAGGTACATGACACTGCTTTCAGATCAGGGGCCGGCTGTCAAGGAGAAGTAATCAATGGAAACTGACCAATGTGATTAACCACGTACTTGAATAAAGATGCGCATTGTTGGTACTGGGACGTAAAAACATGCAATCATAACTCTGAGCCTTTTTGTTGTAGTATTCCTGGTTTGTAAGTCACTTAGGGCGAAATTAATACCTTTTCGCTTCAAGCCCCTTACAGATCCACTAAAATATGCTTGGATGATTAAGCGCTAAGTTGCAGGACTTCAAGACTTGTTTTACTTTGTCTAGTCAGTTCAATCTTGCTCTATGCATCCATCCTTGTCCAAGCAGCAAGGAATCAGGGTTCAACCCCTCGGAGCTGGTTCTCTCCTTACATGAGGAACGCGGGTCGCCTAGAGACAACCTGCAGAACTCTCTGCCTCCTGTGGGGAGGCGGAGAATCCTGCTGGAATGGGGAGAAGACACGGTAAAGCTAGACATTCAATGTATGCTAGAAACTTTTCTGTTCTTTCATTTCTGTCATTTTCTTAATACCATGCACACACTTTGTTTTTCTCTTGAAAAACACAGTCATTTTTGCATGAATGTAAATCAGTGTATTTTCAAATCTAAAATGCAACAGCATATGAGATGTCTATGTATATACTAACACTAAAAGTCTAGTCTACTTATTATGATGATATAGCTGCCCTTTTTATTAGAATTTTGAATTATAAGAATTATTTTATCTTTATGCTATCATTTAAATTTCTTTTTAGTTATTTTGTAATACTGTTCTTTTTGTTTATTCAGCTTTATTGTCATATCAACTGAAGTACTGGTAAAGTTTCTTTTTAAATTAATATTTTAATTAACTTTTTTTTTTTCTATTTTCCACATTTTTCATTTTAAAGTTTTAGTATTTTTTATGGCCATTTTAATGCCTATATAGTTTTATTTCAGCTTTACTTTCAGTTATTTTTAGTACATCAAGTTAAACTAATGAGAGTGCTTTGTGTCTCCAATTGTGAAAAAAAGTTAATTTATAAAATATTTTATTTTATTTTAGTTA
>NW_024875336.1:0-1973 GCF_018340385.1 Cyprinus carpio
ATGTATTATATGCGGCTCATTTGTTCTGAAGTCTCTCACAAAGAGACAGAGTGAGTCTCAGCGCTAACTTGTATTCTGTATTCTGCTAACTTACTGCAATTCTCTCTGATGAGAGTAACTTACCGCTGGGAAGAAAAAATCTTCTGAAAGCACTGAACTGTTAAGCAGAAGGTTACTGGTTCGATCTCTGCAGTTGTTACCACTGGTGTGTCCTTCAGCAAGGCTCTTTACTCCCAGGTGGCTGCAGGCGGATTGGGGTCCCTGTAATAAGAGCACTGTAAGTCACTTTGGATAAAAGTGTCTGACATGAATAAATGTAAATGTGATTTTTTGTAAATCCTTTTTTGTGTCTTGGGCACAAATGCTCAATAAAGCTACTAATTTCAGTTTATTTCTTCAAGGTACTACTATAATATAAAAGGATGCATATATTTCATACAGTTTCTATTTGGGGGATTTAAAGGGTTAGTTCATCCAAACATATAAATTCAGTCATTATTTTCGCCTCCACACTGTTCAATCCTTTGTGTTTTATTTATTTTGAACACAAAGGTGATTTTTAGTTAAGTTTGTCCTGCAGGGGTTCTGTTCATAAAATATCAGTCAATGGAGCCTGATTTTCAGAAGATTCGTGACTTTATTTGATGATGCTTTTGAAGTTTTGTTTCAGGTTTCCCCTTTTTTTCACAAATGCCGCCGTCACCTGCTCCACCACAAAAGCTCCTCTGCAGCGAATGCACAGAAATCAAGAATCAGAAAAGAAGGGTACTGTAATAACTCTGTTTGAGAGTACAATATTTAAAATAAACTACACTTAAAAAGGTTTAAAAGTATGTTTATTAATTTTTTGTAGTATGTACTCACTGAGAGTCTTTGATGGCAACATTCCTTCATCAGTATCACTGCACTGAATAAACACGTGTCTCATCTGTCCCTGTAAGATCCTCTGTGATTTATCATAACAATTCTACATTTACATGTTGTGTTAACTCACTTTTTTATCTAACACAAGTGCTCCTGAATTTATCAACAGTACTAATGGACAAAATAAAATAGATAACTTATGTTTAGTTGCTTTATGCAGATTTGTTTTATTAACATTGCCCACATTCATCTAAAGCAGTGTTGACAGTGAAAGTTCTACATAATAGCACACATACATCACTCAGATGTCTGTTTCATGTTGTGATATGCTCATTTGCAGTTCTTTTTAGAACATTTTCCTGTCACGTATTAAATAGACATTTAGTAATGGTATCTTTTAAGATGTATATATGTTTTACGTATTTTTTGGTTATGTAATACATTTGTAAACACCACTCGTAAACGTCCTCCCATCCGCGTCGCGATGATGACGTATTATCCTCGTGGGCTTCTGGGATTGGGAAATTGTCCCATCAGCCAGGCACTTCAGAATCTGGACTGAAGCAGTAAGACATCCGGGGATTTCTCGCTGCTCTTTATGAATACTGTGAGGTTTTGGACATACTGCTTTTCTTCACATACTCGTTCTCTACTATATGGTAGGCAAGTAGGCATATTCGGACACACTTTTTAAGTAGATGCACATCCAAATCCCACGAGAATTAGTGGACGTCAGGTAATTCTCACCTACTCTTTTATGAATACTAAGGATTGGGGCATACTTGTTTACTTTTTGCCTACTGCTTTTTCCCCCCACTATAGTAGAAGTAGGCGGTTTCGGATACAGCCAGTGTGTTTGTGCCATCTATTCTATTGACTGAGGAAGCAGGTGTACATGCAGTAGTTCCTGGGCAGAGAGGGTGTTATAGGGAATGGGTCAGGGATACTGGTGGCAAGGTCTGGGATGGAGTGCCTCTAGAGGAGCTCATGGGTACTTTCCAGCTTGAGATTATGAACAAGTCAGACAAATAAATAAAACATACCTAATCCCTCCAAAAGCGTCACAATGTACAGTAAAATAATAATAATAATTAAAGTGAGTAGTTTTC
>NW_024875337.1:0-1836 GCF_018340385.1 Cyprinus carpio
GACCAATAAAATCATTTGGTTTTTGAAAAGCCAGGTTTCAGTCAAGAAGCAGAAGTACATCAAAACTATTATCAGGTGATCATTTCATTTGCTGGGACAACTGTACTTTGGGTTTGAGTGATTCAATGTTTTATGAGCCCAAACTTGTAAAATCGATTTTTTTTTATTTATTTGGCATTTTTTCTGGTTTAATCACGATCAGTTTTTTCTAGATCCTACATTAAATTTATATTTTGACCCCACTATTCGGGGAACAGACATGGAGTTTAATAGATTGGACGGCGCTAACACATTTAAAGTGGAGGTAGAAACAAAAGCCATCCATAGCAGTTATTTGATTTCTATAACAGTTCGATGCTTTTCAAAATATATACGATTAAATTACTACAAGCACAAATTAGTGGAGATCTTCCAGACAGTGTTAAGTGCCTCGCATCTCTCGCTTCACGCTCCGCACTGTTTTACCGCCCGAGACTGTCACAGGATTGCGTTCGCGCTCTGTTCGATCTCGCTGACACGTTTTGAGGCAGCTGATGTGTGGTCTCTCCTTAGTACTCGTGGACAGTAATGCTGCTAAAGTGAAGTAGTTTTACTTTTCAATGGCTCTCGGCATCTTGCGATGAAGCGTTACCTGAACAGTCGAAGGCTGCACGTTTGATGCATGGCGAACCCAGAAATGTAAAGAGTGTCACCAAAACATCGCACAGCTCCACTGAATGATAATGTATGTTTTAACAATGCTGATGAATCAGATGTATAGAGGAAGCTGTTAAAATAACCACAGCATTAACAACAACCTTGAAAATAAGAGAGAGGTTTATCTGATAACCCAGATGCATGAAAGCAGCATTTGTTGCTATAGCAAACAGCCATCAGGAGGTTTTTCTCTCAGAATCATCATTACGCTGATGGAGAGGAAAAGTTAAATACTACAGCATTTTATTTCCATGAAAATGAGATAAAAGTTTTCGCACTGAAAGAGAAGTGATCTCGCACTCATAGAACTTAAGACGTCCCAGATATCTGCAGCTAAACTGATTAAAAAGCAGAATGAACTGAAGAAATGTAAAATTTATGAATGATGCAGTGCTAATTGACACATCATTTATTACAGTACAGAAACTATTAAGTATATTTTCTACCTTATTACCTTATTTCTACCTTATTTAATTGTGAATCAAATTGAATAATTCTATATTTGCAAAAATCGTTCTTGAATCGAATCAAAAACCTATGAATCGTGAATCGAATTGACACGCTGTCTACTCAAAGATTCACAGCCCTAGTTATTATAGATTATAAAGGGTTTTATAATTAAACGCATCAGAAAGCCACCACTGGTTATACTGATATATCCAAATATATCCTCTCTATAGAGCGCAGTATAGTTTTTTTTTTTATTCTTTGGTGCTATTTTCACAAGTAAGGTGTATATCTTCAAAAATCTTAGTACAAAATCCAATCTGATCACACTTGTAACATCACTAGTCATTCTTTCAACGCTGATCTCATGATTTCATTACAGTTACACACTTATTTACGTCCACCATCCATTGTTTCAAAACATAAGATTATTATAGCATATATTGAGAACATTTGATTTAATCACCGAAACACAACATTGTGATCTTCTTTCACTACAGTACTTTTAACAATCAGGGCCCGGTTCCCCGATAACGCTCACTCTTAGCGTGCTAAGAAGATTCGAAAGATATATCTTACCAAAGTTGTCTATGTTCCTAAGTGTGTTCCCGAAGTGTCCCTTAGGAAGCTTCTTATCACACTGCCTCTTACGTTGACGATGTTACAAAGCTTCTGTCCCAAGTGAAGGTGCTG
>NW_024875338.1:0-1852 GCF_018340385.1 Cyprinus carpio
AAAAATTTGTCAGTGCAGTGTCTTTTTCTAGACTCTTCATCCTTTCTCATAATCCATCACTTCAATATTACGTTTACCTGCCTCTCTTCTCCTGTCTAGTTTACTTTGTTAACATTTTGTTTCCTTCCATCCTCAAAGAAATTCTTTCCCCTTTATACATCTTTCTACTTAAACTTTTATCTAATTTCTTTAAATTGATGAGCATGGTGTGGAAAGTGTTAAAACGGGGTATAACAGGGCCTTTGCAGAAGTTATTAAAGTTTGATATGGTGTAAATGGCATTGATAAGCTTTTAACATTTTCTCTCACCATGTTCTTCTCACTCTTTGTGTAAAAAGGCAATGTAGCCTCTAAAATCCACCTAAAGTTGTGATCCTGTTCCTCGTATATAATTTTTCGCTAACTAGTCCATGTTCGCTCGCTTTCTTTGGCAGCTTCTCCTTCTGCGACTCTGCTTCAAATGCATTCCTCTCACAGTCTTGCTTACCAGGAACTTTTGCAGGGTCTTTATGAACTTCATCATATGTTTTTCAACTGCTTTTACCTCAGAGTCCTCCCATTTTCTTTTTTGAAGGGATTGATGAACCTATAAAATGTAAAAAAGCATCATCATTACAACTAAACTCAGTGAGTTATAACTAAATTAACATTGTTTCTCATCGTATAGACTTTAATAATTCTGGAAAAACTGGCTGGCTTGATGCCTGCATATAATGTTTTCTCAGTAATTCATGATTATTTCATTGTTGTACATAGTATGGTTTTCAGATCTTTCTACCTTTGATCTTTCAGAAACAGATTGTTGATCAGTGTCCGCTAGTGCTGTTGTCTGAGTGGGAAGTCACTGCAGCTCTCTTCGCCTGCATCCCTCCCTCTATCACTTGACATGGCAATCGCTTGTAGCCTCAAGTTGCTCTTCAAAAAAAAAAAAAAAAAACCTCTCCTATCCATCAAAAATTTTTTACAATTGTGGCAGATTATATAGACTGCAGTAAAACAAATACAACAGACTCAAATAAACAATTCAGTTATACTCTTACCGCTTAGGGGTCGATTTTCAATGTCATCAAGGCGCTTTCTTTAGCAAGCGATGACAGTGTCCCTTTTTTCCATTGCCATCAAGACTTCTTGCTCATCTTTGCAGGAGCTGCAAAGTGCCCCTCTGGTAACCGGTAATACTGTCTGTGTATTCTGATATCGCGGGGTTCGAGGAAATCAGCCAGCTTGGATCTGCTTCATTCTCATCAAGGTTAAGAATTTTTGACATTGTTGCTAGCGTGTTTCTGAGCCTAGTTGGATGAGAGTGCTTCAGGATTTCTTAATGCACATTTCTCCACAAGCAGCCTCTCCTTATGCACTCTCCTCTCCTCTGTAGGCAGATATTGCCCAGATCTAGCAAACATGAAGGGATTCCTCAGCTGGCACGCCACAAAACCTCACGCGTTTCAACAAGCAGCTCCATGGCAGAAACCAATGAAGGCTTGAGGAGCACAGGAACCTTTCTCCCCGCTTACTCACTAATCTCCACTCTGGTGAAGTGCTTACACAACTTCCTCTCAAATTCTAAAAGAAAGACAGATGGCTGTATGCTCTTCATGTAGCTCAGGAAGAATCCCGGCTTTGAAAAAGCTGATAAAAGCATCCGTGGACACCTCACCTTCTCTTCGCTCATTGAACAGGATGACTTGGGACAGTGTGACTCTTTGGCAAGAGCAGCATAGTTGTGTGCAGAGGGACTGTTTCTGAGTTTATTTAGTAATTTCCTGCGTGTTTCTTTTCAAGATGTGCGTACAGACTTTGACATCCTGGGTAAAAAGGAATGATCTGTGGTGCATTCCACTTGGCTTCTTTC
>NW_024875339.1:0-1896 GCF_018340385.1 Cyprinus carpio
GAAACCCCTTTGTGACCCTAGTTTAACTTTTTTTAGGTTAAATTGGTAAGCTTATTTCCATTTATCTATTGACAAATTATCAGCAAAACATTTACAAAGCTATCATAATCACAGAGGTATAAATATTAACAAAAGTACTTAAAGTAGACTGTGGATGATATTAACATGTGTTACTTAACCGATCTGTCGCAGTTGTTGAACTTTTCTTTGGTATACTGACGAGAAACAGAGAAAGTGTCAGACGTCCTCTCCTCTCAGCAGCATGTGTCCGCGGTTGCCATGGTAACTCTCAACGGCTAGTAAAAACAATAATATTAAAAAGGGTTTTAGCGTCTTTACAGAGTTCAAGACTTTTGTTTTTACAAAGCTATTAAAACTGCTCCTTTAGGCATAAGATGTCATTAAAAGCCCAAACTTCATTAATAAGAGCTCAAATCATTATGCTATAATTTGTTTCTACGCTAGCGTAATTTGCTAGCAACATTTCAGATAATTAAGGAAATATAACGAATCACAGAGGTATAAATATTAACAAAAAGTACACATAGAGTAGACTGTGGATGATATACATATGCCGTTTTAACCAATCTGTCGTGAAGTTGTTGAACTTTTCTTTGGTATAACTGACGAGAAACAGAGAAAATGTCAGACGGGCCCCCTCCTCTCCAGCAGCTGATGACGCGGTCCAAGGGTTACGGTAAACTTCAACGGCTAGTAGGCTAATAAAAACAATAATATTAAAAGGTTTTTAAAGGTCTTTACAGTTCAAGACTTTTGTTTTTTACTTTGTTTTATACATTTTATCAACCTATTTATTTACTATAAAATTGTAAGATTCCACCTCAGAAAAGCTAACTCTCCTGTCAGACACAGCTGAAGGTGAAAAAGTGCCTCAAACAAACGCTAGCGTACCTCCTGATTACAGTGGTATTCGCGCAGATGAGATGGTGTAGCCAGTCTATGTCGCTATTTCACATTCATAACTCCTTACTAAATAGAAAGTTTCACAAAATGTATTTTCTTCTTGTCAATACTCAGCGCCATGCGTGCTTGCTGTGGAAGCTGGCCGCAAGCGCTGTATGTCACTGCCACTATATATTACTAAAACATGTCCATAATTTGACTTGGTGAAAAAGAATGGTTTTTATCTCCTAAGGAACGCTTAATCTTGTGGGTTCTGAAGTTTAATTACACTTTTTAAAATACCATATCCAGAGAGCATATATAAAGCACTTACAAAAAGGTATGGTAAATATGATACGGTATAATGCACTCAGTTACGCTAAGCCAGTAAGTCATGAAGTTACCAATATGGCTACGAATAGAGAACCTATCTGGACGCTCTGGTTATCTGTCACGCTTGGAAGGACATACTGACGACGCTAGAGTTGGTAATGGATGGTAACAAAATTACGGTCATGCGACGCCATATTACGCTTGTCAATTGGTAAGTCACGAATTACCAATAATTACCAATACGTTACGTAACTGTTACGTCGTGTGTTAGCAGGGTTGAAGTATAGAAAGCAGGTCCACAACGCGCTGCTTGTATTAAACACAGAGGACGCTGGCAACACACAAACATACCAAATATTAAAAATTAGAAACAGTTTGCAATGCATAATAATTTTGTAGAATTTTGTTTGTATAAAAATGCCATTTCATAATGGATAGTCCATCGTATGTATCAAATTAAGGCATCTGTTGCTCGCTCACGACAGCTCCGTTTCATCTCAGAGACGCGTTCTGTCTTTGCGCTTCTGTCTTTGCGCTTGGCCAAATTCCGCCTTGTAAATAGCAAATCCGTCATGGCACGAGCGCAACTGGCTCTTAGAGGGAATGGAAGATGAGACTCTGATTGGTTTATGGCGCATTACGCCCCCAAAAAACACCCAT
>NW_024875340.1:0-1944 GCF_018340385.1 Cyprinus carpio
TGGCCACTTCCTATTAGCTACGTATAGGGATACGGTTCTGTAATATCTTGAATTCTCCCTGCCACCATCTTGGTTCATATCCAAAATTCCTAGGTGTGACACCGTATCTCCCACTTCAAAATAACGCGATTTTGCATTGTTGGTCATGTTGCTTTTTTGAACTGTGTTCAATTATTTTCTAGTAAAAGGCCGGGTGTATTTTGTCTAGGGGCATCGCAATTTCCTCTCCTCATCATTTCGGAGGTGCACCCCTGTGGTAGACTGAGGGTAATACGATAACGGAACAAGGGCTCTCGCAGCTGGTCTCATAGTGTTCCAGAACATTTTCTCATGAGGTCTTAAAAGTTTCGAACTGCCTTCCGCCTCAGCACGACCATTGGATGATGGATGATACGGGGCAAGAAGTAGCATGGGTTATTCCATTCCACTAGACATAAATTCTTTGCTCGCTTCACTTACAAAACACTGAGCATTATCAGACACCATCATTTCAGAATGCCGGTATTTGCCAAACTCTTTCTGAGGCACTCCAGTGAGTAAGCTGTTGTTGCTGAATTTACTGGATATGCCTCAATCCGCGGGGCATCAACTAAAATTAAAAACATCTTCCCCAGGAATGGACCAGCATAGTCCATATGCACTCTTTCTCCATGGCTGTCGTGGCCATTCCCACGGATGAAGTGGTGCACTCACAGGAGCTTTCCCTGTTCTTGACACACACAGTACACCTTGTTACTTTCGCGCCTCAATATCAGCATCTAACTTTGGCCACCACAAGTAACCTCACGGCCAGCCTCTTTCATCCTTGACATACCTGGGTGAGATTGATGTAGCTGTTCCAGCAACCCTGCACGTCCTTGCTCTGGAATGATGATGCGGGCTCCCCACAACACACACCCGTCTTGAACACTGAGCTCTTGTTGTCTCTGTTTATAAGGTGCAAACTCATTTATATTACTGTGATCAGGCCAACCTTTAAGTACATACTCACGCACTCTAGAGAGGACAAGATCGCGGGTTGTCCAGTGCTTGATCTGCTCTGATGTCGTCAAAGGACTAATAACGCTGTCCAACATCAAGACATAATCCTCCTTTCGCTGCTTTTTTTTCCCGGAGTCTCAGGAACAGGCAGCCCGACTGAGGGCATCAGCATTTCCATTGTCCTTGCCCGCTCTGTAGAGAAATGACATACTTTCGTATGCCCCCAACATCACTGCCCATCTCATAATTCTTTGAGAGACCATCTGTGGCACCGCTTTCAGTTCATTCAATAAAGTCAGTAGAGGTTTATGATCTGTACAGATTACAAATTCCCCTAGCGCCATACAGGTATTTATGGAATTTCTTGACCCCGAACACCACAGCTAAACCCTCCTTCTCCAGCTGCGAGTAATTTTTTTCGGCTACTGTAAGTGTTCGTGACACAAATCCAATGGGTCGCTCTGTTCCATCTGCCATACGATGTGCTAACACGGCTCCCCACACCGTATGCTGAGGCATCACAAGAAAGCACTAATTCTTTTCTCTCATCATAGTGGATTAACACCCAGTTGGACTACCTGCAGTAATTCTTTGGATTTTTAAAAACTTCCTCTTGTTCCTCTTTCCAACACCAGGGGACTTCCTTCTTTAAGAGCTGGTGCAATGGGCAAGCAGTGTCGAGGAGGTTTGGCAGAAACCTGTTATAGAAATTCAACAGTCCCAAATATGCTTTCAGCTCAGTTCACGGACGTTGGTCTTGGTGCATTTTGAACTTCGCTTGGACTTTTGGGGAACTGGATGAATACCAATTGGCATCTACTTTGTGTCCCAGGAAAATTACTTCTTTTCCATGAACTCACATTTGCCCCTTGCAACCTCAAACCAGCTCCCTCCAACCCGCTGCAACACTTGATCCAGGGGTCCTTAAATGCTCTCTGGAACTAACTCCAAAAGGTAATCTGG
>NW_024875341.1:0-4039 GCF_018340385.1 Cyprinus carpio
CCAGCTGCTGCATTTTCTGCACTTTCCCTTCTTCCGCCTCGGCTATTTCTCTCACAGCCAGTGGAGCTGGCGCTTATCAGACTGTGCGCGGCAGAGATGAGGACTGTCTGAAACTCTCTTTTTCCACTAAAACTTTAATGCGCATCGCCTCAGCTTAATACGCGGAACATAACAAAAGATTTTAAAACAATTAGGAAAAAAGGCATTACATTCAAATTCTTTTTATTTATAACATGTAAATATATACCCAGATAGCAATAACACTTGGGCTGATCTCTGGCTGAAATGCGCCTCTGTTGGTTCAGTCCCCGCATCGGGTGAGAAGATAATGGGCCAGAGCCACGGTGACTCTACACAAAACACTTCTGGCTGATAGATCGCTTTTTCTCTATGGGCCGATCGGCTGAAAGCTGTTGTACATGCGGCAGCTCCACACTCCGGGTGTAGTTGTGTGTATTAACCGCCCGAAGTTCGCTTTATCACAGACGTACGCCAGAATGAACTTTTTTAGCGGTTAAATCCTGAGGAAGCTTTGATTAGGTAGTGTAGTGGCGACCTCAGCAAAAACGTCACTTTCGCAAATTAATATTTATGAGTACTTAAATCACGACTGTTTTTTGAAATATGATTTTGGAGCCCTGATGCGACCATCCCGGTCTCAGCCAGGCCTCAAGAAGTATGCATTAAAGCCCATCTTCTGGTGAAAGATCCCTGTGAATGAGCGTGCTTGAATAAATAGTGTAGGGAGGCTTCGATTTGCGTGAAGAAATTTGCGTGTCACTCTCAGAGCAGGCGATTTCCAGCTTGCTCCTATCCAGTCATCCTACTACTTTTTAGTAATCCGATCCCCTCCACCTCCCTTCGCCGATTTCTTCTTGGTGCCACTTCCCATTTACTCATTATCAACTCCTCTCTTCACTCTGGAACATTTCCCCTCCCAGCATTTAAGCAGGCCTCCCACTGCAAGCCCACTGCTGAAGAAACCATCTCTAAATCCAGCACTTCTAAAAACTACAGGCAGTATCCCTTCTTCCATTCGGCCACAAAAGGCTTACTTGGGAGCAAGCTGTGTTCAGCCAGCTCTCTATGTTTTCCCAGCCCAGGAACAACCTCCTAGACAGCAGCAATCTGGCTTCCAAAAGCGGCCACTCCAGCTGAGAACTGCCCTGCTCTGGGATTACTGAAGCCCTGCGACTGGCAAGAGCAGCTTCAAAAATCCTCAGTACTCATTTTGCTAGACCTGTCTGCTGCTTTTGACACAGGTGTCACCTTCTCCTATCCACCCCTCAGAAAGATAGGCATCTCTGGAACTGCACACTCCCAGTAGCTCCCGCTCCTACCTTTCGTGAATCCTTCCTGAGTGTCTTGGAGGTAATTTCTAAGTCACAAACAACTTGCTACTAAGGGGTTCCCCCAAGGCTCAGTGCCCTTACCGCTTCTGCTTCTCCCATCTACATGCTTGTCATTAGGATCTGTCATTTCAGAAAGCATGGCTTTTCCCTATCACTGCACTACGCTGATGACACTCAACTCTACTTCTCATTCCAACCAGATGACCCGACGGTAGTTGCTTGCATTTCAGCTCGTCTGAGTGACATTTCTAGCTGGCAGAATGACCATCACCTTCAGCTCACTCCTTACTGGACTGGAACTGCTGGGTAGTTTCCAGCTAACCCATCATCGTTAATCCCACAATTTCTCTATACAGCTGGGTTGCGTCAACTATAACTCCTTCCAGGACAGCCAGTGAAACCTAGGAAGTTCAGTTATGTTCATCAGTTGCTTCACAGACCATATATTGCTACAATGGCCAAGTCACTTGCAGATTTGCCTTTATACAACATTAGGGAAGATTAGACCCTTCCTCTCAGAGCAAGCCACCCAACTTTATTCCAAGCTCTTGCTCCCTCCAGACTGGACTATGCTTAATGCTCTCCTCCGGCGGGCAGCTTCCTGCATGTACTATCAGTTCACTCTGCAACTGGATCCAGAATGCAGCAGCAGGAAGCCTTGTCCTCAAATGAGCCAAAACAGCCTATGCTACTCCTCTCCTCATCAGGTTACACTGGCTACAGTAGCGCTTCGCATCAAATTCCCAAGGTACTTGATGCTTGCCTCCACAAGATCTTGTCCACTGGCACGGCGCCAACATACCTAAGCTCACTAGTTCAATCTTATGCGCCCTCCAGAAGTTTGCGCCTGCAAGTGCGAACGCCGCCTTGTGGTGCTATCCCAGTAGGTTCAAAATCACTTCCCACAGACTTTTTCGCAGGCTTCGCCCAGCTGGTGGAATGACCTCGAACTTAATTTGAACAGCTGAGTCTTTACTCATTTTTCCAAAAGCATAAAGACTCATCTTTTTTTGCCTGCACCAACAACTTCATGCTGGCCTTTTTTGCTTTTCTTTTTCTTGTCTATCATATTAATAATAAAAAAAAAAAAAAACACAACTCACGTGTTCTGTACTAAGGCTAGCAGGGAGCTTTGTCATAGCACTTGTATACCGCTTATTTGTTCTCTCGCTGATCTGATTGTTTCTACTGTTCTCATTTTGTAAATCGCTTTGGATAAAGCGTCACCTTTAAATAATTAAATATAAATGTAAATGAAATAGATCATAAATGTGCGACATTACAAAAAAAGTTTTTAAAAAGAAATTGTGAAGTAAAATTACTTCCCGCTGTCAAACACGCTCTGATCCGGAAGTAGCGCACTTGACAGTAATCATCTCACCCGTAATAGAGTCAGGCAGTGAAAAAGTTTGCAGTAAGGGTAATATCCAACTCTTACGATAGGCCATTTATGCATTATAGTATAAAACGCCCTAGAGAATCCCAGGCAGGGGTAAGGGGAAGGTAAATAGACGGGTGGGAGAATAGGTTGTGGTGTGAGGAGAATGGGTGGGCAGGTGTCTTGGTAGTACACAGGCTATAGCTGAGTGAGGCTTAAGTTGTCTCCATGAGCCTCACATTGCAGTATCTTTTAATAAATCATATTTACTTAATATTGCTTTAATAGAGCATTTGTTTTTAAGCATCATGGGTATGCACCATCTATGCCAGCTTAACATGTGTCTTAAAATATTTTATTTAGATCCCAGATTTTAAATGAATGCTGTAGGCTATAGCTTACATCTGTGACGGTCAGCTAGTCTGGACAGGATGGAAATGCTGTGCATTTCTGCACAACATAGCTTTACTGTGAAATTTTGTAGAAACTATCCATCTCAAGTATCTATCCTATCACTCTACGGCCTCATATCCACATCTTAAGAGAAACGGTAAGAGGACAGCTTCCGGTTTGGAGTTCAAAGTAAAAAGTGCATGCCTCATTGGTGCAACGAATGCAGAAAGAGACGCTGGAGAAACATCCATTCTATACAAAATAATTTCATAGGCCATGCACCACCCAATCACTTAAATTCGCTACTTTAGGTTCAACCTAGTGCACTCCCATCAAAGCCATCAATGATAGCGACGCATGCTGGATGCTGTATAACAAACATCTAGGTTTTCTAACCCGCCATCAGAGAGGCCGGCTGCCAACGCAAAGCTGCACGTAAATGGCATTCGCGAAATCCAAACAGTGGGTTACTCAAAGCAGCAGCAGGCCCAAGCTGAATGTGATGACGGAAAGATTCTTCGATGCTTCTCGGAAGTAATTTACAATTAACGGGATATCAATGACTCGGAAAGCAAAGTAAACAACTTTCTTAGAGAACAGCCTCCTTCCCTTGATACAAGTCCATTGGATTGGTGGAAAGCGAATGCCACCAGGTTTCCCAGGTTGTCTTGGCTGGCAAAGGGCTATTTATGTATTCCAGGAACATCCGTCCCATCATAACATATGTTCTCAGCAGCTGGCCTGACGGTCAACAGACTTCGCACAAGACTAACTCCAGAACATGTTAACATGCTGATCTTTTTGAACTGAAATCAGTGATGCACCCTTTAGGTATGCTGTGATGTATTTTTGCTAAAATTACCATCTATTCTGTACATAAAATAGTTAATAGAATTCATATGTGTTCTTTAGCAAT
>NW_024875342.1:0-1916 GCF_018340385.1 Cyprinus carpio
ATGGGGAGAGGAAATCAATCAAAGAAGGCAAATTATCTTCCAAGAAGAAGAAGAAAAGAGAAAGATGGGGATGAAGATGTTTCCACTTTCCATGCTGCCATTATAAAGAAGCAGCCACATTTACCCCCCCCTATTACACAGATATTGCTTGTAAATGAATACCTGTGGAAGTTTTGAGATTGATTATTCGGATGTAGCTGCGGACTGTCTGTGATCACAGAGGGAGTATGGAAAATGGAAGCTAAGAAGAACTTGTCTGAACTCTCAAAACAAGCACTCTCAGTTTAAAACCTACACCGACAAATCAGTGTCTCGCTTTTAGGTACCACCAAAGCTAAAGTCAAAAACACAAGTGGGCTTTACCAAAGAACTCACAGCAGTGGTTCGCCTCGGTAAGGTGATCTGGACCTAATTTCTAGGGGCCGCATCATGGCTCAGCAGAGCTAGAACTCAGCTGGGGGAAAAATGGTGCAGTCCATTAACTTAAAGGAGCACCTGTCCGAGTTGTTGCAAGAATCCACGCCCGGCGGAACATGAGAACAGTTTTCAAAAGAGGAACTTGGAAAACACTAAAAGGAGCTTCTGCTAAGATTCATGTCACCAAGTGATGCAAAGCGCCGTCATGGTTATTTAACCCAAGGTCATCTGCTGCTTTTCGCTGATGAGAGGAACCGTTAAGCCGCACTTGAGCGTCGCGCTTAAAGACTATTTAAGAGCTTGTGATACAGAATTTTCAGGGAGGTGGTCAGACTGTTGTTGAGCCCGTGCTTTTAAAACTGGTGCTCCACGATGCGTGGGATCAGCAGTACAACTTTGATGCGATGTTATAGAGTGAGTAACCATAAAGTCGCGCGAGAGTCGCACCTGGAAGCAGATCAAGCCGCGCTGTCATCCGAATGAGGAATGGTTTGCGTCTCGCTGGAGGGGCCAAAATTCAGCAAAGTTAGATATATGCGTCAATGCATATCGAACAGATTTCTGTTAGATAAGACGTCACAGCTTCATTTTCTCATAGTGACCTGCGTGAATAGTCACATACATGACGACATTGTCTCCGCATACCAGATTACTCTTTTTGCGAGTTAGCTTCCTAGGTCCAGACAATTTTCTCCAGAGTGACCATTAGGAAGTAGTTGTCTGAAAGAGATTCCAAAGGTCCCTGTATATCTGGTGACGCATATCTTGACTGACAGAGATCTAGATGATCAAGAGCATTTAAGGACCCTGGATCAAGGTTGCTGCAGCTGCTGGAGTGAGGCTTGGTTTGAGATTTAAAAAGGGCAAAATGTGAGTTCATGGGAACAGGAAGTAATTTTCCTGGGGACACAAAGTAGATGCCACTGGTATTCATCCAGTTCCCGAGAAAACAAGTCCAAGCAGTTCAAAATGCACCAAGACCAACGTCCGTCAACTGAGCTGAAAGCATATCTTTAGGACTATTGAATTTCTATAACAGGTTTCTGCATAAAACCTCTCGAGCATGCAACGCTCCATTGCACCAGCTCTGAAGGAGAGATCCCCTAAGGTGGCTGGAAAGAAAAGGGAACAGGGAAGTTTTAAAAAATCAAAGAATTACTGCAGTCCAACTGGGTGTTAATCCACTATGATGAGAGAAAAGAATTAGTGCTTTCTTGTGATGCCTCAGCATACGGTGTGGGAGCCGTGTTAGCACATCGTATGGCAGATGGAACAGAGCGACCCATTGGATTTGTGTCACGAACACTTACAGTAGCCGAAAAAAATTACTCGCAGCTGGAGAAGGAGGGTTTAGCTGTGGTGTTCGGGGTCAAGAAATTCCATAAATACCTGTATGGCCGCAAATTTGTAATCCTGTACAGATCATAAACCTCTACTGACTTTATTGAATGAACTGAAAGCGGTGCCACAGATGGTCTCTCAAAGAATTATGAGATGGG
>NW_024875343.1:0-2289 GCF_018340385.1 Cyprinus carpio
ATGATCGTCTCCCTGTTTGTAAACAGAGCTGGTTGTTTCCCGCCTCAAAATGCTTTGATCCTGCCGTGAACACCTTGTACCGCAAACCCACCAATTTAGGGGCTCTTCATACTCATGCCTTTGTTTCCCCAGTGTCTGAACTAGTCATTAAACCAGAGATCATCAAAATTATTAATTTCCCTCTGTATAAGACCAACAACTAAACACCATCCAAATAACCTATTTTTACAAATCTAATTTGTTTCAGACGTTTTCGCCCGCGGGGCCCGGTCACAGCTGCGCGGCTGCTAATGTTGTTTGATGATATTCATGTATCTTGACGGCCTTTGGTTTGTTCTCGATGCCACTATGCTACCGTACAGCGCAAACGAAATCAGCGTTAAAGCGCTTTTCTTCGAGAGGAAAGTCGCAGCGCTCCTGCACTTTCACCCGCGCGTTTCACCGAAACACGCTCGTATGGGGCCACTTGGCTTTGGCGGTTTTCTCGTCTTCGTGGCAAGCAGCATCGGCTCTGATACAAAGCAGCATCGCCGTTCTGGAGCGATGGTCACCGGCTCCAGGAGTTTGTTGAGCTCAGCCGCGCAACGCCAGCTGCAGGTGATTTTGGGAATGATGCGGGTCTTCTCTTGTTGTCTCTTGCGCGCCGTTTCCGGCCAAAACCTACAGGATCTCAGCGGTTTCAGAATTTTCGAGCACAGCCGCCAGATAGACGGGAGCTCCGGGCCAACCCGACGCGCTTGTGTGGCGAGTCCTTTGCGGGAGGGGAGAAAGAATGTCTCCGGAAAACCACGGAACCCCGACGGCGGGAACTGCAGCCCTGGCTCTGGTGGAGGATGCGAGGGTGTCTTGGGCCTTCGCTCTTCGCTTTGCCACCGGTTTTTGGCCTCTTCCGCATCATAGTTGATTGTTAAAAAAAAAAAAAAAAAAAAAAAAAAAAATGTACGTTTTTTTAAAATTGCAGAGAAAAAGAAAAAAAAGACAAAATAAGAAACAAAAGAAAAGCAAAAAAACAAAAATACAGGGACCTATCTATGTCGCAAGAGCCCCCGCTCTACCGTATTAAAAAGAGCGCCTGCGTCGTCTCGCCCCCATGGTTTTAGAGTCCTGGAAGATTTTTTTCCAACCAATCACTTGAACTTCCCTTCCCAACCCCGACCCCCCCCGCCGCCGACGCCACCGCCTCCACAGCCTGGCGCGCGGATGCTGCCGCTTTTAAAGGAAGAAAGACGAACGGACAAAAAAAACACAAAAACACGACAGAAAACATTTAAAAGAAATCTTTGCTGGTTTTAAAAGTTATATTTTTCAAAACCTAATTGTTTAAGGCAAAAAGCATTGATCCTATTTCTTTTTTTTAACCTAATTTTTTAAATTTAGAATCCATGATCCATTAAAAGCTATTGTCACTTTTATATATGTGTATTACTTTGTGTTTTCTTAAAATCCACACAGTCAACATTGTTCCACATTGTGAGTCGAGAGTTAACTCAAGATCCTCT
Organism: Cyprinus carpio; assembly: GCF_018340385.1. Lineage (NCBI taxonomy): Eukaryota > Metazoa > Chordata > Actinopteri > Cypriniformes > Cyprinidae > Cyprinus > Cyprinus carpio. The sequence goes on from NW_024875343.1 coordinate 1,500, forward strand.
TCTAATTGTATTAAGTTATCACCTTTTTTAATTTCCACTGTATTCTTCTGATTTTGTAAGCATACTCAGTCATCTGGTGTCACTGAACTTGTGGATCTAATCAAACTAAATAATGGTTTGGACAGTAGAAGAGGGGTTTTCTGCTTTTGTTACATGGTGTGTTGATTATTTATTCATTTTATTTATTTAGTGCAGTTAAGGAGTTGATCGTTGATATGAAGACATAAGGAAGCAGTAATACTAGTGACAATCTATAGTCCAGAAGATAGAAATAGTTCAGTCTTATAAATTTATTGGCCATTTGGACAGTAAATTAATCTGGAGAAAGTACAGTGAGGTTGTCTTTAAGAAACCGCAGTCAGGGTTATTAATTTTTGAGGACGTTCAGTTTCGTTGTGGGCATTAAGCCTCTTCGGTCTTCTTTTTGGCAGTGCCGCGGTTGAAATATAGCTGGGAGCTGATGTCACTGTGGATGATAAAACAGGATTAATAACACTATCAGAAAGGATGGTTTTCTACTTTTTTTTTTTGGTTTGGCTCCAACTTCTCTTGATTGTTATTTGTGGAAAAAAGAACAAGGCAAAATTCAAAAATGATTTTGTATGAAGAACGTCAGATGGTATTTTTTTATTAGTCTTTCATAGTGTTATTAGTTGAGATAGTAATGACAGTTTTCTCTTCAGAACGGATTTAGAAGCTTTGTTTTTAAATCCCTGCGAGCTGTGGTAAATGTGTTTACGAAAGAAATACTTTTGTTGTGCGTTGCTGTTATTTATCCCGTTGCCTGCAG
>NW_024875344.1:0-2014 GCF_018340385.1 Cyprinus carpio
AAACCATATCAGACGTAAATTTCCACCAGTCTGACGCGTGTGCAAAGTTCAGGACTTTTCGAGCATGTTTAGGCCCTCAAAATGCGATTCATTTTGGAGAAGAATAGAATAATTAAAATAATTAAAGCTGCAAGCAGCGATGAACGGGCCCTCGCACCCGGGCTCACCGCCAGCGGGTGGCTTTAGTAAAACAGCTAACGGCGGAAATATCGGAATGCGGTTAAATGTGTCGTGAATATAAGATGAATATGGTCAAAAAAGTCATTTATTTATATGTGCCAAATCTTCTCCTGCTGCTGCTGCTGCGACATACTGGTGGCGGCTTAAGGACCTATAACTGGAATTTTGTTCATGTGAATTTTCCTGTTTAGTCCAAGCACTTTTATCCAAGCCATATGAAAATTTTATGCAGATTAAACATGGAATTCGCTTCTTGAGTTAGTATACAGCATGATAGGTTCCTATTGCCACGATGTGGCTCTATGATATTAAAAACTGACGAGGGGCCTTTAGAGTATCTTTCAGCCATGAACTTCTTTTTTTTCCAAATATTAAGTTTGGTGCGATTGGACATTGCAATGTTTAAGTTAGTGTACAAACAACAAGCCATTTCTTTTGCCAAGCAGCAGGTGCGAGGGCGGGCGGCGATAATAATTATAGTGGATAATTGACCTCAGATGTGTTCAATGCCAAGACTCTTTTTTTTCGAACAATGTGAAGGGTTTGGGGAATATCGGAACATCTTAGCCGCTGAGGTACACACTTCACTCTATTCCCATGGCGAGAGAAAGACCGAACTTTGTCCCATGCGCGCCATTGCCACAACCTCTTTAAAATTTAAATGAACTCAAGATGTTTCACAAATTTAACATCGCCACAGGCCTTTAGTTAAACGCACCACAAAAAATTATAAAAATGTCATAAAAATTCCTCTAGGAGTAGCGTTTGTTAATGCATGCAAAAAACATGTCACTCCTGCTGCTGGCAGGTGGCGTGCTCCTGTTGGGATTCAAATTTCTGCACTCAAGAGACTTTTTGTAGGTATTGGTGTGTTACATGTGTGTACCGATTTTTGTACATGTATGTGAAACGTAGCTCTCGAGGCACACTCCGCTGAAAGTGTATAGGTGGCGCTTATCGAGGCATTTTGCCACACCTAATGGAATATTGGCCATCAGATGTGTTCAGGCTAGACTCTTATCAAACATGAGAAGTTTGGGCAAGATCGGACATTTTTATGCCTGAGTTACACCAATAACTTTATTCCCATGGCGAAGCATTATCGAACTTTGTGGATGGCTTCATGGACACGCCTTTAACGTAGTAAAACTCAAGATCGCCACCACTTAACATCGCGACAGGCCTTTAGAATAGAGTGACTGAAAAAACAATTGATGTCAAAATTTCACGGAGTAGTTTGTTACGTTAGCCGCGAAAATATGTCATCACTTCCTGTTGCCAGTAGGTGGCGCTTATGACTATGACTGAATATTGGCATGTCAATCTGTTCAGGTCAGAGTCTTATCAAACATGTGGAAGTTTAAAGTAGATTGCCATTGCGCGTCTGGAGTTGCAGCATGCAACTTCATTTCTTTCATGCATAATCATCAAATTATTCAGGACGCCACGGACACGCCTCTTCAATCAAAACTTCAAGATTTTCTTCGTAATTTAACATCGCAAAGGTCTTTAGATTAGGCATTACTACCAAATTTGGTGTTGATCTGAATAAACCCGAAGAGGAGTTCGCTAAAAATGATATGCATGCAACATTGAAAATGATGCAAAATTTGCTCATAAAATTAAAAAATACCGACTTTCCCGTTGGGGTTTCGGATATTGCTCCAAGAGTCTTTTGAAAATACTTGCTTACATAGTGTGCCCATTTTCGGCATGTAGGGGAAACACAGCCCCGGGGGTGTTGATTTTTTTACGGTTAGGTGGCGCTGTCGAGAAATTTTTGGCCACACCATCTTCTGTGAAAAACCCCTTATCAGACGTTAAATTTTTTACC
>NW_024875345.1:0-2801 GCF_018340385.1 Cyprinus carpio
GAGAAGTTGTGATGAAACGATGGGTTAGCTGGAACCACCAGCAGTTCAGTCTTAGTAAGGTTATCTTATGATAATGTAATTCATGTACCTTTTCAATAGGCTCTGTTGTCTTTTGAACAATTTGTTGTGTTGTAATACACCAAATGGAATTACAGTACTGTAAACGCACTCATGGTCATATAGATATAAGGATAATATTTTTTTCTTGCACCCTAAGATGGAAAAGAAAGTTAAGTCTCTACCTTGTTGTGTTACACATGCTCTCTCGTATGTTCTTTCCATGAGAACTTATATTATCTGTCATTACTTTTAGACACCTACATGCTCCTACAGTCACATAACACAGATAATATTAACACAATAATACATCATCATACTATAAAGATATATTGATTAGTTCTGTCTGTATGACCAGTCATCTGTCTACAAGGTAAAAAGTACGGCAGGGGAACTTGACACAGGCACTGGGGGTGCTCCAACTTTAGCTGCTCATTTGTTTTTGACCACCAATGACAAGATTTGCTTCACTTTAACGATTTAAAACCTAATCCACTATGTCAAAAGACAGATGAACAATGCACGTCAAGAGGAATCGCAGATCCATATGTGCGTCATTTACACGCCAGTTTTTTACAAGTTTTGAACACAAAGATAATCAACTTGAAAATCTATTAAATGCAGAGGATCAAATCCAAAAAGAGGGGCTCTTACATCAGTATTGTGTTTGTCTAAATATTTAGAAACAAAACAACAAAAACAAAACCACAATACATAAATACATTACAACACTATGTGGTGCCCTTGCATTTCTTTTCTTGTGTATCTACGTGTTTGATAAGCCTTATGCCGATAGTTTCTTTTCATTTATTAAGTTTAAAAACAAAATAAACTTTTGGTGTACTCTGCGTTAGACAAACCTACTGACATTATTCTTAGTGTAATTAAATACTTTTATTTTTGCTATTTACACTTACAATAAAATGAAAATCTGATGATAATGCCTATTTGTACAAATAGAATTTGCTATAATTTCTATTAGGTAACACATCCATGCTGAAGTTATCTTTAAAAGTTTTAAAGTGTTTTTGCTGTTTTTCTTTCATCCTGCCACAATATCACATGATCAGTGTGCAGAGTGCAGATATCAACTTTGGCTATTGATTTTACACCAAAGACACAATCTCATTAGTTTGTTTTTTTCTTTTCTCCATGTTCTCGGTGAAACCACTCTAGCTTATCAAAAACTTCTATTGCCAGCACTACTTTTTATTTAAAAAATAACTGAATAACTACCTGTGTAAATCTATTTACTCTATTAATAAATAAATGAACACATTAATTATTTAATCTTTGCTAAACATTGTCTGTGTTGTTTGCCATCAGCAGCTGCAGTATCTCTCAGCTGTATCAGTGCAGAATTACTGTGACTCTTGATTGGATCTGGAGGTTTTTTGTATGACTCTTTCATCACTGTTTGAACAACCTAGTGCTACCTCGCCAGTGAAAAACTCTGACAGGTAATAATGTCCTGTATGTTCAGTCTGGACTCCACTGATGGGTCAGGAGTGAAATCATCGTTAGATCCACTGCCACCGAATCTAGATGGAGTTCCAGTGTAGCATTGCAGCATATATGAGGAGTTTGAGGAGCTTCTCCAAGGTTTCTGTAAATACCGGTGTTACTCATTACCACCATACACGTACTGCTGGTTTACAGTTTATTCTGACTTCTTGTCCTGGTTGACTGCTGTTATTGATGGACTCTGAGTTACAGTGATCTGTCCTTTACACTCTGAAAGAAAGAAACAAAGTATAAGAATTAAAAATGATGTATATTTCACATTTAATTAATATGAATTAATGGTCATTATAAAGGTTTTACTACAAACCTTGAGCAAACAGTGTGAGAGTCCAGATGAAGATGATGATGTTATTCATTGTTGTTTTGTCTTGTGTGATGATGAAGATTGTGTTCTGTTCTGCTCTCAGTCATGAAGTGTTAAACTCACAGCACTATAAACACTCTCAGAGCACTGAAGCATGTGCTGATGATGCAAAAGAAGTGGGGCTTGGGATTTACAACAACCCGGAGCTGCTAACAAACTCATATACACTGATCTGAGACTATATCAACTTTACATTCTCACAATTATATTTGTTCAGTAACAATTTTTGAGCATTGTGTGATAGTTTAACTTGGTTTAAATGTGTAATTTTTAAAGGATACTAAGTCAATTTAGTGGGTACTGTATTTCACTGGTTCTCATTATAGTTCAAGTTCAAATACTTTGTCATTCAAACCTTACAAACAAGCATCAGCAGAAAAAAAAAAGTGTTTCTACTAGACCAATGATCAATGTGCATGATAATGCAAACTTAATAACAAATCATTAAAATAAGCTTATAATATACACATATCACTGTCCACAAAGGAGAGAGACAGGGAGAATAATTTAACTTGACTTGTAATTATTGCACTCTTAATGTTTGGCCATCAATCTGTCAGCATTCTGTTATGATTTTGAGAGTTAAATGTTAAGATTTTGAAGTGTTTAATGATGGTTTGGTGGTCTGGTGTTTTTATTTGTGGGAGAATTCTTGGATTCTTGGATTAATCTATCTATCTATCTATCTATCTATCTATCTATCTATCTATCTATCTATCTATCTATCTATCTATCTATCTATCTATCTATCTATCAATCTATCTATCTATCTATCTATCTATCTGTCTGTCTATCTGTCTGTCTGTGTGTGTGTGTGTGTGTTTGTGTGTGTGTGTGTGTGTGTGTGTGTGTGTGT
>NW_024875345.1:3114-3239 GCF_018340385.1 Cyprinus carpio
AAGGGGCATTTCAGAAATCAGATGAGAGAATCAGATTAGCCAGACAATAAGTTACTGGTGAAACTCGATCATGAGTGTACTCAGTCTGTTATAATAATGTATTTGTTTATTGCTGATGATTTTTC
>NW_024875345.1:4809-5543 GCF_018340385.1 Cyprinus carpio
ATTGTATATGATTAATATTTTACACTTAAAAAAAAATAAAGAATCAAAAGAATAAATAACACAACAAAATAATATAAATTCCCATTAGCCTGGAACCTATGAGCAAACAGTGTGAGAGAGTCCAGGATAGAAGATGATGATATTTGTTCATTGTTGTTGTTTTACATGCTTGTGTGATGATGCTGAAGATTGTGTCCTTGTCTCTGCTCTCTCCAGTCATGAGGTAGTTAAACTCACAGCACTACTCTGAAAGCACTCTCAGAGCACTGAAGCATGTGCTGGATGATGCAAAAAAAGAAGTGAGCAGGATTTACAACAGACTGAGGCTGCTGGCAAACTATTATACAGTACTGTATATGTACAGGCTGCCAGTTCCTACCACTTGGTCACTTAAGCTTTTATACATTTGACAACATTTACTTTTTATATATTACTAGCTGATAACTTTGACCTAAATGTTAAAAAACAGTAGAAATATAGTAGCTGAGCAGAATAGAGGAGGGGTTGTAGCACAACTTTTCTCACGCTTTGCTTCAGCAGAATCACCACAAAGGCAGACAAAACCGGTAGTACAGTTTATAAAGCTGACGAAAATTGACACAGCAATTAAAAATGACTAGCAATATGCATGCACACACCTGCGCGCAGCACACACACACACACACACACAAGCGCGCGCACGCACACACACTTTGTAACGAGGCATCACTCGAAGTGGGATCCATAAGCAGGCT
>NW_024875346.1:0-1729 GCF_018340385.1 Cyprinus carpio
ACGAGCCATCTATCACCTACAATCTCAGCTTGCATCTCGGTGACTTGGCTGCGAGGCTGGGCGCCGGCAGGGCAACACGTGTCGCTGATCATGGGTTGCAACCCGCAGATTCCATCAGTATTGTCTCTGAGAAACGGTTTGCTGGGGCAGAGGTAGTGGATGTCTTTAGTCAGGGTGCACATGTGCAGGTTCGGGGCTAAGTACAGCTGGGTGTTGCTGTCATGGTATGCCACCACCTCAGGGGTACGTATCTTGATATGTGTGTTATCCCTTCCAGAACCCCACATTAACAATGTATTTGAGTCTCAGAGATTCATTTCGACTTCATGATGGGTAAGTTCAGGAGGAAACTCATCTCCTTCTGCTCGGGATCCATCGTGATAGGGGAATAGCGCTACCCAGTGAGTAGGTAAGGTGTATTTGCATAGGATCAGTGGGCGTGGTGATGGCGGAAGCCAGCACACCCTTGCACCGAAGCTTAGGGGTATCAGGGTATGGTGGAATTCTTCCCATGGCCAGACTGTCGATGGAGGAACTCACTTCCCGTAACATATCAGTCATTAATGCCGTGGACTAGCCGCGTTTGGGCAAAGTCATTCTGGAAGACAGTGAACAGCTGTTTCATGGAGTTCAACTGTCCTGTTCAACAAGCCCGCTATATGAGTGTGCGAATGACCACCGGTCCTGTCAATGTCATTCATCCCGATGGTTTGCAAGGATGCCGGGCTGGGTGTGGTTGAGTTTGCTACTTTTAGCTGTGGAAGGTTATTCCTGAATTTCAGCCACATGCCGTCTCACAGTGGCTATGTTTAACTGCATTGACCACTGGACATAACAATGTTGAACAGAGTTCGCAACGCAGCGGGCGGCTCCGAGCAATGCTACCCGGAACCGTTTGGTAGAGGGCGTTGTGTGTCCACCTAATTCCGCCTGGGTTAACAGTACACTCTTCCTCAAGTTTGGTTGAGTCATGTGATTGACGTCAGCCTCGGGCATGATAAAGCGGGAATTTCCTGGCTGTCCAACGTGCACCGGCCCAGATGTACTTGGCTACTGCGTGGGCGGTAGTGTGCTCTGGAGAACGTTGCGGGGGGTCGAGTCGAACTTATACTTTCTGGGTGTGCGTACCCGACCAATCGTGATCAGACGGCCTGGTTGTTCTTTCAGTACAATGCACAAGGCCGGTGTAAGGAACAGGTCATTTAGCTCAAAGGGAATCATTTAAGGCTTTTAAAGGGAATTTGAACAGCATCACTGTTTCATGGCTGATCACTGAACGGCCAGCGAGTTCAAGAAAGACCCGTGAACATGAAATCGCCGCTGGATATTAAATCAAAGTATAGTGACACACTATTAATTAGCACAGTAATCAAGATCGGCAGTTTACCATTAAACTGGTTGGCACCAAACACAAGTACTTCTCTTGTCAATTAAATAAGGATTGATTGATAAATCTAGACTATAAAATAATCTAAAACCATAACCAGCACACACTGCACACATTTCACACAAGTTGCAGGAGGATAGAACGTTAGGAAAGAATGAGTTTAAGAGAATGAAAATGTGAAATCCCAAGTTTACAGCAATACATGAAATTGCACAGACATTAACAACCATCAATCACTTAATTAACCCTCGCATTGAGTTCATCAATTAGGTCAAAATGATATTAGATAACACCAGTACAGATCAGAGTCTGGAGGTACGTTACTTGTGATGCCTGTGTAAC
>NW_024875346.1:2120-2223 GCF_018340385.1 Cyprinus carpio
TCGAGGTGTTCCGATGTTTGTCCCATTCATAAATCATATATTATCTTATCAAGCTCGTGGTCCGAATTTTCCCGCTCTTGCAGGGTATAATTTGGACATGATT
>NW_024875346.1:2959-3222 GCF_018340385.1 Cyprinus carpio
AGTTGTTAACTGACAAGCTGCACAAATAAAAGCTGATGAGGAACGTGGATTTGCGCAGCTTGTCAGTTAACAACGGCTCCATGTAGTAACAGCTGCTCTGTGAAATCACGCACCTGATGGAATTTATCGCTGATTAGAGAACCGGCTTTACTGACGAGATGCGCATTAACGATCGGCCGATCTTGATCAGTGCATCCCTAGTGGTGAGTCAATCCTAATATCAGACCTTCGACCCTTGCAGGGTGTCTAGGTGTTTCACCTAC
>NW_024875346.1:3571-3655 GCF_018340385.1 Cyprinus carpio
TGTATGTTGCTGTATGTTGTATGTTGCTGTCGTATGCCTCTAGTTTGAGCTCCGTCACGTTATTCTCTATCTTCTATTTTTTAT
>NW_024875347.1:0-3016 GCF_018340385.1 Cyprinus carpio
TATCAGCGCAGCGACCAAAGCTGAGCTCAAAAGGGGCTACAACATAACCACGGCTGTGATACCCGGTGGCTGTACAAAGTACATACAGGCCCCTGACGTCGTATGGAACCAGCCATTCAAAGCCAGCCTGCACGAGTCCTATGACAACTGGATGGCAGGGGATGTGGACAAAGAGTACACAGCTGGAGTGAAATATGAGGGCCCCCAGTCATCGCTTGTTGGTTTTATGGGTAATCTCAAGCTTGGGAAAGCTGGATACCGGAGCTGAAAAATCTTTAAGGTATGCTGATGCTGCGGCACGCTGTAGGTAAAAGGAGGGAGAAAGAGGAGATATTATATTTCATTAACTTCTGGATGTTATCCTAGGTATGTGGCCTGACAGTAGCTTCTGATGGATGTGGAGAGGATCACCTTATCCATTGTTTCAAAGAGGGGAGAGCAAAGCGCATTCATGAGCTAGCAGTGCAAGCAAGGCAGGGCAGAGTTAGCGGAGGCCTGGCGAGGGGGACGTGGAGAGACGCGACGTGGAGGAGGAATTCGCCATAATGAACTTTAATTGAGGATCGCGGGGATGATGATAGTGATGAATAGAGTAATTTTCTATCACATGATTGCAGTTGTTTTACAGGGTAGCCTTCATTCTTTCTTGTTGATATGTTTCAGGCAACAAGTTCATATGCTCGATGGATTTTAGCGGTAACTTATATTGTTCTGCCCATTGCTGTCACATCGTTTCGTTTTTTATGCTGCCAATAATCTAAGACATTTCTTACACTAAATTATTTGTTAAACACATTAGTTTAAGTACTTATATTATTTCATATTGCAGTCCACGGCATTTGTTTTATGTTTTATTTTTTTATATATACTTAATAGCCAAAGACATTTCTTACATTAAATGATTTGTTAACACATTTCAATTAATTATAAATAAAAGCGTAAATATAATGTGAAAAGGTAATACCTCCTGCAATGGCCTTAAACATCTCAACACTAAATTAAGCCTGTATCTTATAATTACATACATATAAATCCAAATAGTGCAGTTCAGCGTTTGGGTAAATAAAGCCGGGCTATTATTTGAAGTTTTACGGTATTTGAATATCATATTAAAACTGAATTCTTCCGCAGAATCTGTTCAAGAAAATGCTTCTTTGTTATGACTTTCAATGTTAAAATCTACAGTGGTATAATACTAACTATTAAAAATGCAAACCATAATCTATTATTCTGACTATAGCTGTAGCTCTGATTTCCACTGAACAGTTTTTCCCAATAAAAGAACTGATCAAAGTGGAAAACCAAGGTAATCACTTGTGGAGCAGAATATTTTTGAGTAAATTCCAATCAATTTTTACTGAATTATGAGAAATGTGTAGATGTTATTTGATTCGTTAACTCCAAAACATCATTTTCACCACACAGCTTTATTAATAATTTTAATGTTTTTATGAAGCCGTAAAAATCATATTACAGATCTCATTTGGTAATTTTTGGATTGAAAGGACATGAGTACTCTGGCTGCTGTTTCCTGGATGAGTATTGTCAGGTTGATTGGACTGTTTAATGGTGGATCATTTTGAATGATGGTCATCCATGGTGAAGTTGTGTGTAGAAAACAGATCAAAGATCAAAAGACTGCAGTCGTACAGGCTTTAAATTTTTTGGTGAGCGAGGTATTATAAATAACAGAAAATAAATCATCAGCAGCTGCAATCTCTCAGCTGTATCAGTGCAGTCACTGTGATGACTCTGACTGGCGGAGGAGGTTTTTATGCGACTCTTTATCACTGTGGTGAACACTGGACCACTGTGGTAACTCAGACAGTAATAATCTCTCCCCTGTATCTTCAGTCTGGACTCCACTGATGGTCTGGTGATGCGTCCAGTATTAGCTGTTCCTGCCACTGAATCTAGATAGGGTTTCCTGACTGGAGGGTGTTTATATAATATATCAGGAGTTTAGGAGCTTCTCTAGGTGGTTTCTGCTGATACCAGTATAAGTGATGCTGTATATTCCACATCTATATGACACTCTATTGTAGCTGGTGACCCAGCTGGACAGTTTTTCATCTCAGATTGAGTCAAAGTGAGCTCCTCTGGATGCTGAAGAAAGAAAATAAAGTCCGAATTTGTTTGTAAATCACCTTTATATCAGAATATTGGTATATTAAAATGAGTAAAAACAACAGCATATTATTCATATCAAAAGTATTTATGCACAGCGAAAAAGCTGCAATGGTCCAGATGAAGATGATGATGTTGTTCATTGTTGTTGTTTTGTCTTGTGTGATGATGAAGATTGTGTTCTGTTCTGCTCTCAGTCATGAAGTGTTAAACTCACAGCACTATAAACACTCTCAGAGCACTGAAGCATGTGCTGATGATGCAAAGAAGTGGGCAGGATTTACAACAGACTGAGCTGCTAACAAACTCATATACACTATATATAAGGGACGGTTAACTGAATTTGGAGTTGAAAATCATCTAAAAAAGGGAATATAATAACAAAAACAAAAAAGTTATGGTTCTTCAATGTTAGAATTAACAGACAAGATAAATATAGATGTAACGTAAGACATCACTGTTAATTCTACATTGAAACAATGATGTTGCTATCACCATAATCATCATAATCAGCTGCAGTTTTTTTCTTCTTCTCTCTGAATCATAATGACTAAGCTGCATATGAAGTATCATTATAAGAAACTCCATGATAAAAGAGGTCAAAGGTCACCTCAGATCAGCGGTGAGGCCAAAAATCTCCAGGTGGATGAACTTTGGTGAATAGAGTGGACCTCTATTCTGTGTCTTGTTTTAAAGCTACTTTTTAACTGTAACTCTTTAGAAAAAGTTGAACTGTTTGAATGAACCGATTTACTGAAATGATTCAGACATAATTTACATACAAGACTTCTTTATAGACACATTTTTGTTATCCTTTATTATTTGTACAATTTCTTATCAGTGTTTTGCAGAACTATGTAATGTTCAGAAATACAGTTTGAATTAAATG
>NW_024875348.1:0-4229 GCF_018340385.1 Cyprinus carpio
AACCTTTTGTTTCCATTTACCCTTGAGGGCAGAGAGTCAGTATATCCATTATTTATGGCTGTCTTAGTGTGGTGGGCCGCCCGCTTGGCCCTTGTGTTCTTCCTGCCTTTATGACATAAACCTCTACTGAGAGAATGTTACAACAGAGAGAAAATATAGCAACAGAATCAATCAAACATAACCTGGTCAGGGGTTGACTTCACGCCTCACCTTTAGAACTACATGGGAATTTTTTTTCCTTTTTTAAATTAACACTCTTAAGAGATTGTAATTATTGAAATTAATGATGGCAAATGACTGCAACGTATAACAGAACCATTTTTCTGTTTGTACTGTTACTTTTTAAAGCAATCATACTGTATATCATCTAAGACATAGGACTTGAATATGATGTTGCTTCTTGTAAATTTTGTAAAATATGTAATTTGTCGCCACTGGAGGGCAGGTATTCAAATCAAAACAAAGAAACAAAGGCGTAGTTAGATGACGCCGTGACTGGGTGTGGAATCATGTTCATGGATGAGTTAATGATTTATTAACGTAATAGAATGAAGCAGGGTGAGACTGAAAGCCGTCGAAGTGTAACAAGGCCGCTGAACAAGCGTGACACACGGCTCAAAAGCAGCTGAGCTTTTATTATGCCACAGTCGACCGCTTCTGCTCCTTCCGGTCGTGCGTATGTGGGGTAAAGCAGCGCTGTTTTATCTTACTATATACATTTGAAAGTTCTGTTACAATGCTACTCTGTGTGGTCGTCACCGGTCTATTAAAACACACAACATATTAAAGTGTCTTTGGTGTTTCCATATGTTTTCTACAAAACAAAACCAGAAATCGAGGGGTTATGACATCATTGGCAATGACACTATGGACACAGTCTGTGTCACTAGTTAAAACTGCTTATTTCTCTGGATTTAAACATTCTTCAGAACATTTGGGATAATGTAATTACACAAGTCTGCAATATATATAACACTGTTCTAGTGGTTTTTGGACATTTTAATTAAAAAAATCTTAAACAGATGAGAATGAATCTAGCAATGTTGTATGACTTTAGTTGTTGTACTGCAGAAGTTTGAAAATAAATGACATGTCTGGTGAATAGAGCTATTTGTCGCTTTTAAAAATAACATAGCCCCTAAACTAAACTAAACTAAACTAAACCTATAGTGTAAACATGAAATAAAAATGCATTTGAAAGCATCCACACCATTTCTGATTGCTTCTACAAGGCATTTTTATTGTGATTTGTGTTTCACAGAACCATACCAAAAGTACAAAATTGCACCAGGTGCGCCAACTAGCAAGTTTACTACATCAGAAAAGCCATACATACAGTATAAAACTGATTATACAATGCAAATGTCGACATGTATTAGTTTACAAATCATACACTATGAAAAAAAAAATGTTTTGAGGTCATAGCATAGTATTGTGCAGGGAAAACTTGTGAAAAAATGTCTTTGGTAATCAATAATCTGCCCCATAGTAAATTTTGAACAGTGAATTGTATGTGTAGGTAGATTTTTACAAACAAGTATGTTTCTTTCAACGAAACTATTTTTATAGTAGAAAACTTTATTTAAAGTTTGTGAGTAAGCACAAATGTATTCTTACTCTTCAGACACTGTAGATCTGTTTTGAGATTCATTTGTGTGCAAAGTCAGGTTTGCTGGTTGTTGCTCATTTGTTTTAGGCACTTGTCTGACAGACACATGTGTTAATTGAGAGTGAGTGTTTGTTTGAGTCATCAGATGAACTCAGTCTCTCATGCACAGGAAATGCACGTGGCAGGGATTGATGTGACGCTATGCGCATGTCTGCTGCGCGAGGTTGTCTCATCACTCTGACAGTTTTGACAGTTCTCCTGCCGAGATGTTGATGCCAGGAACGTCAAACTAATATTGTGACATGATTGGCACTCCACAAATACAAACAAGCTCATGTGATGATATTTTCTGTAATTGATGTGTGCAGAGAAACAAGGATAAGCAATTTGACCTATCATACACCGGTATGGCTTGGCCCATAGAGTGTTTTTATAGTTTCAGCCCAATGCAGTTCTCATTTTTTCCGTCCTGCGCGTTGTTTTTAAATAGCAAATGCATTTGCACTCCATGCAATCATGCTGGTCTAAAAAAAAGAGGTGTGTTCAGGTGCATTGTTGGAGGTTGCTATTTTGAGGAACTGAAAATAGACTGCACCATAGTTCAACCCGGAACCTGGTCTAAAGTCTGGTGCAATATTTTTCTTTGTTATTTTAAGAGCCGCCGTTAGTATTACGCTCTATAGGCAGGTGCACAATGTTTCTTATTACTCATACAGGATGTGCAGGCAGCACACAAACATTTTTAAATTAAAAAAATTACATTCCGCTACGTAGATACGAATCTACTTCATGCTGGCGCTGAGCACAAAATTGGCTTTTTTTTTAAGGTATGGAGATGAGATCTATTATTGGTCGACGTAATGCTGGCGCCTAAAAACACCATTAAGAGAATAGGACAACCCATTTAAACCATGTGTCCGGTGCGCCAAACATTTTCCCCATTGTTAAACCAGCAAAAAAGTGGATCCGGACAATACCCCTGGAGTGAGCAACCCGGGCGCCCATGCACTTTAGACCATGCTTTTTAGATCGTTAAAATAGGGCCCTTAGTTTGACTTCTAACTCTTTCAAAATATAATCCATATAATGGAGTCGGCGCATGTGCACTAGTTTCATCTTTGACCAATGTTCGTATCATCGCATGTATTTTCATTACTGAGTAGCACAAGCAAGAGATTGAATGTTTAGATAGATCGTTTAAAATTGTACAGAAAATGAGCATTAAAATGTCTCCTCCAAATTTACAGAGTGAGTTTGTAAATGTTTGAACAACACTGATCAGATGACTCACTAATGAGCGCCAGCGGCTCTTAAAGCTCACTCAACACGTCCGGGTCCTCATCCTCATGACATGTGAATGAAGCAGCAGGAGGGCCAAGTGATATTCTGCCGTCCGACTCTCTGTGTCTGTCGGCTGACTCCTGCAGTGACACTCTCAAGCACTGTCCGGCCATGACAGCTCAACACTGACTTACTCCTCAGGACCGCTGGAGATGCCAGCGCACTCGGAAGCAGGCTTTTGTTGCTGATGGAGATTGATACTCTGTGACTCTCTTGTTTTGTTGGCCAGCCTGATGGTTTCCTGAATAGCAGTCTACATGTCATTTAGCCAGGGGGAGTTTAACTGCCAATTCAAGCATCTCAGTGATTTTACTATGGCTGGTACGTTCTTAGGCATAACTCCTTATTTTTCCAGTCAGATTTCAGAATCGGCACTGCCGGCACTATAATTAATAGTATAAGTCTACTCATTCAATCAAGATATAGGAAAGTTAGAGGTTACTACTGGTTTCCGTGGCAGTTTCTAATGACAACAAACTTTCGGAATCTCATATTGTCCTTCTTTGTGATTCTCCAGAAAAGGCTCTATAAACTTCATTCACTCAACATCACTAATGCTTGTTGGACTGAAACCTGAACAGATTTTCTTTCCTAAGCACCAAAGGAGTAGAAGAGAGCTCTTCTATGGGCAGCATATGGCAAAGCGTGAGGCCAACAGTTGGTTCAGTGAAGATCTACAGAAGCGAACAAAGAGAAGTCCACTGCTCACTGGCATTTTAAACAGGGGGCAGGAACAAGATGTTTTACTGCGCCAGTCTGTTGATGATCGACCACTGAGAGCCACTTTTGTCTGCGCCTCCTTCAGCATTCAGAGGCATGTTTCTAAATGTTTTACACCTCATATAATGCTTTGAATGTGTCCGGGACACTTTGACACTGATGGAGCGTTGCTGAGTTTAGAGTGTCTGCTTTTGGTGGGGATTCTTTGTAATGCTATACTATTAAAGTCAACACGAAACAATGCAAAAAACCAAAACATTTTGATGTATTTCTGAATGAAACAATTCAAAGAGACAAAATGTAGAATGGGTCCTGATTTTGATGAAAAGTTAGTGGAGACAGGTGGTTGAAATTTGTGAATGGGGTGAAGCAACCCATTTGAATTACACATTATTTTATTTTAGTTTTTTTAATATACTTGACTGGAATGACTTGCACTTACAATTTATGCACAATATGTTGCTTATTAACATTCTACAGGTCAATTTTGATTTTTTTTTTGTTTTTTTTTTACTTTAATAAGTAAGCAGGATTTACACACACACACACACACACACAC
>NW_024875349.1:0-1579 GCF_018340385.1 Cyprinus carpio
ACATTTAAAAATAAGGAAACTACAGAGGTGTAATTAAAATCAGAGTGTATCTTGTGGCACTTGCTCCTCCTTTGTCCCAAGCAAATTGGGATCTGGAGGAAAAATGCTCGACCCTTCAGGAGCCGCAGAAGAGAAAACTCTTGCGGCTCCCTTGGTGACGATGTTCTTAGCTTGATATGCAGAAAAGAGAAACTTCATTTGGAGATTCTGGCTGGCCACATAATGGTCTAGATCTTCCATTGAGGAACTATCTAGCCGATGTAATGCCTTTAACCTTTTCTCTCTATTTCAGATAGAGGAGATCTCGCAGCTCTTTTCTGCACTTGAGCATTCGGGGAGTGAACAATCAGTTTCACTCTCACTAGTTGCAACACTCACCTCCGAGACAGTTTCGAGGGGAGGAAGCCGTTTCCTCCTCTCCATCTTCCATTTTGTTTCCCTTCTCTAGCTGTTTGGGAGTGGCTTCCTCTCTGTGCCGGTAACTTCCGCCTCCGTGGTCGAACTCCTGACATGCATCTGCTAAGTGCCCCATTTTCCACATTTTCTAAGCATAATTATATCTGCAGTGAATGTAGCCTCTGTTCTCACCCAACACACAATCATTGACGGCAGATGCTTCAGGCTCCAGGTAGCTCCCGGGCGCCTTCTTCCCATTGTTTAATGGAATTCTCCAGGAGCAATTCCAGATGCCATCTTCATCTACAACTTTGACTGGTTGGCCCCGAACAGTGCAATATCTGCCCAACCAGAGCCACACAAATGTCAGCCCCACTCACTGTTTCATTAAACATTCTGACAATAACAGTTTTAAAATGAATTATCTGGAAAGTTTTTCCACAGTGAACATGGAGAAAAGGGCCTTAACTGCATCAAACCTATGCCAGAAATCATTTAACAGGGCAGCAGTCTTAAAACTTAAATCAAAACCTTTGTTCTGGGGGAAGTGCTACAATACAATTTAACTCTTCCGGTTTAAAAATTTAAGGTTTTCTGATCAGCTTCCCTGAGAAGTCAAGACGTGACATCCCCAGGAGCTACCATCAACCTCTTTAAAAACAAAACGACGCTAGAAAAGGTGCCTCCGCACGCCTGCATCTAGCAGTCGACATGGTGGGAGGCAATTCACCAGCACTTAAAAAAGCAAAAAACTTAAAACTTAACAAACAAATAGATAATAAATAGATAGATAAATAAATAAATAAATAAATAACTTACCTTAAAAAACCAAAAGATTCCTTGGAAACCAAGTTGTCCTGAGCAAGGCGCAGCCAATGTACCTCCTGAAAGCTGGGACTCAAGCCACTGAATGACCAAAGCCAAGAAACCTCCGCGAGCGGTCGCAGTCTTAGCCAAAAGGTCGAAGCTTAGCGCTTAAATGGCGCAGCGGGAGGAAGCGGGACATGGCCACGCCCATCTCGGCTGGTAAGTCAGGGGAGACCTGGAAACGCTGGGGGACGGTAGGACCCTCCCCGGCTCGCAACGCCACCGAAGCCTCGCCCGACGTCCGGGACGGTGGCTCTGCTGCGGCGGAGGAGGAACGGCACGCTCGTAACTACCAAACAAGGTTCGTCGCAGAGCC
>NW_024875350.1:0-1638 GCF_018340385.1 Cyprinus carpio
AAACACCCCTATTACCCGCCTCCTTATAAAGAGCGGTATGATGCAAACTCTGCCATCTGGTCCAGAAGGGGTATTTGCAGAAATCTGAAGATATTACTGGATACTCAGAGGGAGAGAAGCAATGCAGCCATCAACATTCTGTGTCCGAATGCCAAAGTGAGGCTAAACCTAAAATTCCAAAAATGGCAGAACTTCTCCCAGCCAGACTCCGCCAGTGAAACCAGCTTTCTATTCCACGGGATGTTGCTTTGGCCCATTCCTAGTAAAGCGAGGAAGGAGTAATGAAAAGAGGTGGGGAATAATTTTTAAGTGCATGACCACCCGCTGTGTCCACTTGGATTTACTGAGTAACATGGATACAGACTCCTTTCTGATGGCCCTTAGGCGTATGGTTGCTCGTCGTGGAACGCCTTTTGAAATCTTGGCAGATCAGGGCACCAACTTTCGAGGAGGTGATAAGGAGCTACAGATAGCTTTCGCTTCCATGAGCCCACACCTCCTATACTCAATGCAAAGCCATTGGCTATGTTTCTTCTGATGCTAGCTGATCCAGATCCAGTGACCCTGTGTACCATTACCTGTTGATGGGGCGGCCAGATGACACAACCACAAGTGATTTTACCCAGAACTGAAATTTTAGCCTGGAAAAGAGCATGGCGGCAATCACGGGGTACTGGCAGATCAAAGCTTTGACAAGTTTTATAAAGAATTACTTTGCCCACCCTGCAGCCACGCAAAATGGATGAGAGACTCCAACAACCTCACACCTGGGACTGTTGTGATGATAATTGACTACCAGCTTCCCCGAAGCTCTTCTTTGGCCTGTCGGCAAAGTAGTAAACCATATACCCTGGATCAGAATGGCAATGTCCGCTCTGCAGAAATTGAGGTAAAGAACAAGCACTACCATCCACCAGTGTCTCGCCTCATCACACTGCCCGCCATCCCAAATAATGACCCTGCAACAGACTAAATAAGGAGGATAGAAAGTACATTTGCAAAGCAAAATGTAGGGGCCAGAAGAGGAATACTAACTGCACCATCTGCTGGACACTCTTAGGCATGCAAGTTAACAAGCATCCAGGCCACCGTAGTTATCATGCACTGATCACGCAAAAGCACAGCCAATCAAATCACACAGTGTTGTTGGATGACTATTAAAGTAGAACCTTTAAGCTTCGTTTTGCTTGGTCAGAAAGAGATGGTTTGTGTGTTGTTTTCTCCTGATTCCTGTCAAAGTTGTGTGCGTTAATGACCAAAAACCACACACACGCATATATCCACATGACCATGCACAAGTTTGTATTGACCAATGGCAACGTACCAATGTAACCAGTAAACTTGATGGATATTAAAATAAATTGACTGGAGTTCCTGTCTCCGATGGTCCTTACGGAAAGCTACTCCATGGCTATGACCAAGAGTATACCCTAAGAATCAGCACACCTTCCCTTCAACTGTGCAAAAAAAATTGAGAAAATTAAATAAAAATAATGAAATATATGAAAAAATAAGAAAAAATAAAGAAAAAAATTGAATACAAATAATGAAATATACACAATATAATAGACTGCTACACAGATGATGTGCAGAGACGCTACACAGAAACTGCTACTCAGACGATGTGCGGTGATGTAA
>NW_024875351.1:0-2014 GCF_018340385.1 Cyprinus carpio
TGTGTGTGTGTGTGTGTGGTGTTGTGAAATGATGAAATGCTTTAGGTGTTTTGCATGCATATATAATCAAAATAATCCAACATTGTTTATAAAACGTAAAGAGTAAAGGTAAAAAAAAGATAATCACAATATTCATCAATATATGCTTTGTGAAAAGTATGTCACTGGAATTAATAATTCCCGAATATAAACATGTTGAGTCTTTACTCTTCAGAACCATAAAGGGATATTTGTGGTTGTTCTGTAGTTTGATGCATTTGTTCACATTGTGCTTGAATTTAAAATGAACTGAGAATTATAAAGTTTAATGCATTTAGGGAAATGTTTTTGTTTGTATGGATATATTTATAAATCGTTTATAGGGGCATTTCAGAAATCTCCACACATTTTTATAAATGAGGCCCCAGAATTCAAACTGATATTTTATAATCAAATTTCACTCAGTGGACCATGAATACACCTGCAGATGAAGGAAATTATGAAAGAAGACTGTGTAGTCAAATTATGAACCTCAAACACTGAAACATTTCCTAAGATCACTGCTGGTTCTCTTGTTGACTCGGTGAGGTTTTTACTGTATCATGAAGTTGCTGTGAGGATCGCTGAACATCTGCTGATGGAGCTGCTCTATTCTGAGAGAGGAACACAATCACTCCAAATATGAGTTTGACTGTTTGACTCCTTTATTCTCTGAAATGAGTCAGTAGAGTTGGACTAATGGAGAGATGAGGTTTGTTCCATATTCATCAGTTCACACTGAGACTCCTCAGCAGTCAAACTGACCTCTGAATGTTTGAATCAACTGTGTGACTCTGTGAGATGGAGACGCAGTAGAATGATTCATTCTGATGTGTGTCCTTCAAGTGTACCTGTCACTCACAGCTGATGAACTCTAAACCATTCATGCTGAAGTTGTGTGTGTGAAAATCAGATGAGAGAAATCAGATTAGCCAGACAATAGTTTACTGAGTGAGACTTCGATCAAGAGTGTACTCAGTCCGTTATAATAATGTATTTGTTTGTTGCTGATGATTTTTTCTCTGTTGGAAAAAAAAAAAAACTTACTCTTGAATCCTCCCCAGAGCTCCAGAGTCAAATCTAGACACCAAAATATTGTAAAGACAAGGCAAATTTCTTTTTGAAAATTGTTAATACTAGGAGGCAAGTTTTGATGAACAAGCAACACACACATTTTATTTTTCTTTACAGACAATGTAAGGAATATACATTGCCGTTATAGTCAGTATATTATCACACCTCTACTTTCCTTGTTTTAGAAAACCCTGACATGTTGTTTGTTTCTCTGCCTGTTTGCCTTGTGTTTTTGACCCTTGCCTGGTTTTGACTACTATCTACTTGTTTTAATGAATTTCTGCATAGGATTCAGACCCTCACTCCATAGCTGCAATTATATCATATTCATAAATAAATAGTCTCACAAATGTTTTATACATTTTTATAGATTTTGTTTTTAATTCGTCTCCATCAGCTGCAGTCATCTCTCAGCTGTATCCAATTGCAGTCACTGTGACTCTGACTGACGGAGGTTTTTGTACGACTCTTTATCACTGTGTGAACACATCTTTACTGTTTGGATAGTGGTAACTCCTGACAGTAATAATCTCCTGTATCTTCAGTCTGGACTCCACTGATGGTCAGAGTGAAATCACTGTTAGATCCACTGCCACTGAATCTAGATTGAGTTCCAGTGTAACGGGTTGTTGCAAGATATATGAGGAGTTTAGGAGCTTCTCCAGGTTTCTGTAAATACCAGGCTAAACAATTACCATTATGCACTGAACTGCTGGTTTTACAGTTTATTCTGACTTCTTGTCCTGGTTGAGCTGCTGTTATTGATGGAGTCTGAGTTACAGTGTACTGTCCTCTACACTCTGAAAGAAAGGAACAAAAAATAAAATTATGAAATTGTATATAATTATTATTTTACACTTCAAAGAATAAAGAATCAAAGAATAAATAAAAAAAAAAATAATATAAATTTTACTGTACAAAC
>NW_024875352.1:0-1789 GCF_018340385.1 Cyprinus carpio
GTAATCTTCATACTTCTGTCTATAGAAAACCTACTGATCGAAATATTATTCTACATGAAAAGTTTTCATCGTCCATGGTTTATTAAGAATATCGTTCTCTGATGAGGATTTTAGGTGCAATCTACTATTTAGACAGCTGTTTCAACAAAGAGGATATAGTTTTTCAGTATTTAAAAGAAGCTCATGGTAAAGCCCAGTCACTGAAGAGGGATGAATTGTTTGAACAAAAAACAGAAACTGAATGCAGGGTCCTAATAACAAGTTACATTTTGTCACAAGATATTGTAAAGAAGTGACACAAATTAAACAGATTATTTAAAGAAACTGGTATATTGGTATACTGGTATAACAACTGGTATAAGATGATGAGACTCTAAGGGAATTTTTTACAGAATCCCCTAGTTCTACATTTAAACTTGCTCCAACAATAAAGGACAAATTGTTTAGGAGTTTTCTTCCAGCCTCAAGACAGGAAACATGGCTAAGATGACCAAAAGGGAACTTTAGCTGTGGTCATGGATCATTCGGGCCTGAGCCGGGTAACTGAGTCTGGTAGAAATTATGACAACAAAAATAAGGAGTATGTGCTCATATGGGTTAATCATTAAAGATCCACAATCTCGATTCAAACACACACAATCTTATTGCTATGACAATGATTCCACTACGTCTATTAAACATTGTGTAGGCTTTGTAATGCAAAACGAAACTGCAAACAGTCTACATTTTCTGCGTTGCAAACATTAAATAATAATGGTATTAGGATAAAAAGTTTATAGTCGGATATAGACTCTGATGTTGCGGCAGCGCTGGGTTCCAAAATGAAAACTGACCTTTGGAACTCATGTTACGCTTCAAATATAGATTGAAAATGTTAAATTATGCCAGTAGTGACCAGTGACTGTTAAAATGCATTTGATGTCTAATTCATTCAATGAGAGATTAGTTCAAAAACAGTTTTTAAAGAAGTCATTAAGAATTAGCCTAAAGATATTATTTTGTTTTTTTGTCTAAGTTTTATTTTTCCAGAATGGGTGAGGAGGGCGTGATCAATTTATCAGGAAACCACAGCTTAATAAATAATATCTTGCATTTAACTAATACTAGCCTATTATATATATATATATATATATAATATATATATATATATATATATATATATATATATATATATATATATATATATATATATAGTACCATATTGATTTGGGATTGTTTGTGAGTATATTGTATTTTCACTTCGGTATTATTCTTAGGTTGTATGTGAAAGTTTTTGGATTGTTTGAGAAACTCCAGAGACGTAATTAGTTGAATCTTGAAAATGTATAATGCAGGTGTATCTATTTAGCTACTTCTTATTCTCTATTGCAGGGGTTTAAACTATTTTCCTGGAGGCTGGAGTCTTCTGCAGTCGTATGTATGCTCCAGCACACATACCATGTAGTCTTACAAATAAGCCTGAAGGACTTGATTTAGTTGGATCAGTTGTGTTTAATTAGGGTTGAATCTAAACTCTTCAGGGGCTCTGGCCCTCCGGAATGAGTTTGTTTGACACCTGCTCTATTGTCTCACACACTTGATGAAGGCCGCTGCTTGGGCTGATACACGTTGGTGTCTTTTTAAAATGTAATGTCTTAGAATAAATGCTTTTTACTTTGCTGACTATGTGAGTGCCTGGGCCGTGGATGTTTTATTTATTTATTTATTTATTTTGCAACAAGATCTTTTTCAATATTTAAAATTGTAAAGAAATACACTTAAATTGCACTAAATGTAATTGAAGTGCTTC
>NW_024875353.1:0-2095 GCF_018340385.1 Cyprinus carpio
TGGGTTATTTATGAAAAAACACCGGTTTGTGTCGGAATATTATTGCACTGGACAATTTGTTACATGGCTCTCGATAGGCTAATAGTTGAGTATTCCAGCAAGCTGTGTGTTAATGTGGAAAATTTTTCTATTTTTAGCTCCTAAGCATTCCATTTGGGCTTTTCGAAGGTCAAGACAGAACCAAACCAAAGCTGGACTGTAACCTACTGGCCTATATGACAGACTTCATGTACTGACAGCTACTGGCATGGATGCTGCATCACATGTTTTTTGAACAAAAATTTTTCACTTTGGATTTCAGAGTGTGAATTATTTAATCCCCCATGAGGAGACTTATGTCTTCATCTCTTGTGAGTGGATATCATTTTAAAACATTCTTTTTACAGAACTGCTCATTTCTTCTGAATTTATTTTGTAGTATGTAAGCATTTTGCAATTTTAAAAGAAGAAAAGAATAATAAAAAGAAAAATATAAACCTTTAGTGTGTTTGTTTTTTATAAGTAATGTGAAAAGTATAAGAAGTAATCATTGTCTAAAGTAATGGTGTCTGTTGTAATCCTGTTAATATACAGTGATAAATTGCAAGCGGTAATATGCTTGGGCTGCGTGGTTTAACAGGTTTATAGACATTTTAGAGGGACGTGGTTAGCTGTTGTATTTTTGTTAAAGGTCTGCTTGCTCGTAGTCATGTTTTTTATTTTGTACAATGTTTAGTTTGGTTGTAGATAAATCATTGGCCACAATTACGAACACAAATTGCCTATTTTTTTTTTATTTGGAAATGAGCAACTCCTGAACCATTTGACAGCACCAAGTACATTCACTAATAAATTTTTTTTACAACTTTGGTGTTTATTTGTTTGGTATCGTCAGCTAAGGAGCAAATGCAAGTTTATATTTTCTTTCAGTCATTATGTGTTTAATTTCTGTATTAAAGTCTGGTATCATGGGAGCTTCTTTCTGTTGTTATTGTGTAGATTGTTTGTTGTAACTAAAAGGACTGAATAGTGTTAATTCAAGTGATTTAGTAAAACCATATGGCTACACTGTAACCAATTTATGGTACTGATCCATGGTTTTTAAAAACCGCTTATTGTTTTATCCAAAGATGCCCAAAGAAAGACCATGCGTGTAACTAAGTGGTTTTACTGTAGTATTACTACAATATAACTGTAGAGTAAGCCCATGGAATCCTTCACCATGGTTTTTTTTTAAAAATACCAGATTAGTGACTACAGTCAGGGGAGCGAAAAACTTACAGTTTTACTATATTATACTACATACAGTTGAAGTAAAACCATTGGTATCAAAACCAGGTTTTTTTAATAAAAAAACCAGGTTCGCCACCAAAATACCACGGTTACTACAGTCATAGTTAACTACAGTTTTA
Organism: Cyprinus carpio; assembly: GCF_018340385.1. NCBI lineage: Eukaryota > Metazoa > Chordata > Actinopteri > Cypriniformes > Cyprinidae > Cyprinus > Cyprinus carpio. Next base: position 1,392 of record NW_024875353.1, read on the forward strand.
CTATAGTAAACCCATGGTTAATTTTCGTAAGTGATTACTTTGACTTATGTCTGTTCTAGAGACGTTACAACTTTCTGATAAAGCTCTAATTGGTTTTCTTTTGGAAATATGTTTCAAATTCATCCTGAATGCATTTATGATTGTAAAGCATATCTGTGTTGTTCAAAGTCGTGATTAAAATCGAAATCCATAAAACTGATCAAAGAAATCAGCGATAGTTTTTTTTTTTTTTTTTCCATATCGCACAGCCCTAGTTCATTCCAATAAATACAGTTAACAATCTAGCTTGATACTAAGTTATTAACCCAACAATAGCGGGGTCAGTTAATTTTTTTGCAGTGGGCCGCACAAACATATGTGTTTGGTTGTGTGGGCCACGAGCTGAAAAAGGTTGGGAACCACTGCTCTACACAATTTCCTGTGTACAGTTTGACAACATAGTAGACATCACATTCTCTCTTATTTCCTTGTATACTCTCAGCCACTCATTTAACATTTTGACAGCTGTTTACTGTTAAAGTTGAACACTGGTCTAGGTCGGGGTTTTCAAACCCCTGGAGGACCCCCAGCACTACAGATATTGTATGTCTTCCTTATCAGACACATGCAATTCAGCTCTTGCATTCTCTACAATGAGCTGATGAGTTGAATCAGGTGTGTTAGATGAGGAGACAGTCAAAATGTGCGAGGGCTGGGGTCCTCAG
>NW_024875354.1:0-2032 GCF_018340385.1 Cyprinus carpio
ACTGATTGCAAAACTGTCGCCACGGATTGTATTTTTTTCTCTACAGATGACGCCCCGGCTCTGTAGTAGTAACCACTTTGAAAAACACATCAAAAATCTTCTTCACTAGCCCCAACTGTTAGTTAAAAGGAAGTAACTACTTGTAAATGTATTTACTTCTATTTATAAATTAATGAACACATTAATTATTATTTAAACTTTTCTAAACATTATCATTGTGTTGTTTGTCATCTCTCCCATCAGCAGCTGCAGTATCTTCTCAGCTGTATCAGTGTAGTCACTGTGACTCTGACTGATCTGAGGTTTTTGTGTCCTTTATCACTGTGTCAACATATTTACTGTTGATAGTGTTCACTCTTGACAGTAAAAAATCTCCTGTATCTTCAGTCTGGACTCCACTGATGGTCAGAAAGGAAATCACTGTTAGATCCACTGCCACTGAATCTAGATGGAGTTCCAGTGTAGCGGCTTGTTGCCCAATATATGAGGAGTTTAGGAGCTTCTCCAGGTTTCTGTAAATACCCAGCCCATCAGCGACCCAGCATTACTATCACTGTAGACATTACTGCTGGTTTTACAGTTTATTCTGACTTCTTGTCCTTGAGCTGTTGTTATTGATGGACTCTGGAGTTACAGTGATTCGTCCCTCTACACTCTGAAAGAAAGAACAACGATATAGAAACAACAGTAAATCATTAATATTTTAAGACTTCTTCAAGAGAATAAATAATCATTGTTAAAAAATAATACTACACAAACCTTGAGCAAAACAGTGTGGAGAGCCGTCCAGATGAGGGATGATGATGTTGTTCATTGTTGTTGGTTTTGTCTTGTGTGATGATGAAGATTGTGTTGTGTTCTGCTCTCAGTCATGAAGTGTTAAACTCACAGCACTATAAACACCCCTCTCAGAGCACTGGAAGCATGTGCTGATGATGCAAAGAAGTGGGCAGGATTTACAATAAGCTTGAGCTGCTATCAAACTGTTATACAGTACTGAATACACAATTCTGAGATCTTACCCATGGTCATAAGCTTTATTTATTTGACAACATTTACTCAAAAACTTTTACTTGAATGTTAAAAACACAGAAATATCATGACTGAGCAGATGATGAGGGTTGTAATAACTTTCTCCATTTGCTTCTTGAGGAATCTACAAAGACTGAACAAAAAATGGCAATACAGTTTATAAAAGCTGACATTTGAGACAACAGTTAAAATGACTAACATGCACACACACACCCCATCATGTCATTTAATTGTTGCCCATGTTTTATGTATATGGTCAACCAGTTTGGTCAATAATATTTTAGCAATAAAATAAATGAAATGTACTAAACATTAACAATTGTTCAGATCAATGAGAAAATCTGAACAAAGCTACTTCACGACCAAACATGCAGCATTGTAAAAGCGTAACTGAATTACTGATCGGGATAAAATAAGCTCTAAAAATCTAAACCATTTGGATAATAAAACATGTATTTAAAAAGTATTCATGTATTTTGGAAGTGCCTAAGATAACAGTCCCGTTCATATGTTCATTATTGTACAGATAATGACACTGTCATGTGTCATTGGCATTTCAACAATATACTTTCAAAATCCATCACATCCACTTTACCTTGCTCACGCGACTTCTTCCTCTTTTTTCCTCTTCACCAGACTGATAGTGCTGTCTCTTGCATTTTTCAAATATTAAACAATACACATGACTGACACAAGCAAACTTTTTATCAAAATCCATATAATTACCAAGCATTACTGCCTGAACCCTGACAAGTGCCCCCCTGGTGTCCACGGGGCCCTAAGCAACTGCATATTTTGCTTAGTATGTAACAACCAGCGCTAGTTCCAGATGTTCCAGATGTTACAGCAAAGTGTTGCACAAATGCCAGGTCCCCTATTAACCTGCCATACATTTATTTTTATTTTTGCGGGTGTTGTTCTCTTTGTGTATCACATGCTGACCTACAAAACATTTAGAATGTGTCTCATGACAAAACATTTTTGATTCCAATTTACAGCT
>NW_024875355.1:0-1938 GCF_018340385.1 Cyprinus carpio
GACACAATTCTTCAGCAAAGAAAGAAAGAAAGAAAGAAAAAAAAACCCGCCTTGATAACACAAAGCCAAATTAAACATAATATCATTGTCCACATAAATCATTTTAAAATGTAAATTAACTCTCTGTCTCAATAATTTGTACTACATGAGAACATACACGTAATCACAATGTGCCAATTCAACACTTAGGGCTATGACAGTGGTAGCAACGCGAGCAACGTAAGTGGTGCATATTCCACGTTATAAGAAATTCTCTTTGTCGAACACGTAAAAACATTTACAAACATGACTATGTACAATCACATATATTAAAACACATTAAAGGCATTTTGAGAACTTTACATCACGTATTACCCATTAGATTCCTTCTTTCACATGTACCAATCACCGTATTCCCGATCAAAATAACTAAATACACGTTATTATGATGAAATGGTGTCCTCACCAAAGGAGAAGTATAGCTCAGAAAACAAAAAGAAAATAGTTTCTCTCAGGAAAAGATGTTGATTAAATCTCTTGCGTCCGTCTCATCACATCCCGTTCTAACTTCCAGTTTCAAACGCTACTATTTTCCAAACGTGAGCTTCTAAAAGTTATAAATCACGTTTATATTTTTAAACTGGTGAATCCCTCTATGTCAAGTTACTCAATATGATTCATAGCATAACGACACAAATTTCGCAACTTCGTCTTCTCCGTTCAAGTTCACTCTCGTTCTGCACTGCTTGTGCGCTAACTTTACAGGGGGCGGGGACTAACCTCTCACCTCCGCACTACTCAACTTTAGCGATTTCCTTTTCCTAGATTTATAATATAAATGTAAACTAACTTCAATCTGCATTTTTTATATAAAATACTAAAGATATATTAATAAAAATAAAATATTTATTAATTACTAGTGATCTTGTTATTAGTGACCTGGGTTTGCTTTCACTCTCCTCCTGAATGTATGCAGGTCCCTCTGCATCAGAGAGGCTGAACAGTCACAATGGTGGAAGTGAATTGCTAGCGAGGTTCCAGGTTTCTTCCAGGCGAATTAGTGAACGCTGTACTCAGGCTTGACAACAAAGACTGGATCACCATACTAAGAGGATTTCCCAACTGGGGGATAGTGAGGGGTCTTTTCGGAGGTTCATGGGGTCCTTAGGTAACGTCTTAGTCCCCCTCCCCACGGGTTCAGTTTCTTCATTCTGATCCATTTCAAGAATTCCAGAAATAACAGAAACGTTATCCTTTCCATCTTTTTTCCATTTGAATTTTCTGCTGACTTATGATCACCAGCAAATTCCTCTTGATCACTTTCTCCTTCAACAGCTTCCTTTTTGATAATTTTCTCTGTCGCTTTCTCCTCCAGATTCATTTTCCAGATCCTCACCAACAACTTCAGCTTCAATCAAGTCCAGAGGATTTCTTTCCACAGGTTCAGGTAAGTTTGTGTCATTAACAGGTTTTCCTGAACATGACATTCCACATCCGTCTCTGGCCTATAGGGTTCCCACACATCAGTTAAGTTTACAGTTCTTCCACGTCTGGGAGGGGGGAATGAAACAACGGGATTTGTATTTGACAAAAATCCTATTTCAATGCCCAGAGTCCTTCCAGGGAACATGGGACTCAATCAGATCTTCGTTCAGATCTGAAATCACTTTGGATTTGAATTCTTTCGTTCTTGGGGGCGAACTGCTGGTTCTGGGTTTTCGGGTACTCTTTGGTTAAAAACCATTCATATCGGTATGTCTGCAGGGAATCCACAACCCTGGCAGCATACAAATCTTCGATGTAACGTTCGAAGGGGGTCCCTCATTTCCTTCAGGTTTTGACCGTATAAACGGGTAAGTTACCAGCCTTCTTGGTTACAATGTACACATCGGCAAGTTCCCCATTGTATATGCTAGCTTGTGCTTCCCCCTCATTCTAACATTTCTTACAAGCACACGG
>NW_024875356.1:0-1921 GCF_018340385.1 Cyprinus carpio
TTCCAGCACTGGGTTTCTCTCCAAAGCCAAGTCTTGAGTTCATTACCTGCTCCCGATTTCCAGTGGCCAATACTTGTGAAAATATTCTACGCATACCAGTTCATGCGGTGTACACTTCTTTCAGATCTGACATGGATTTTGCAATACGCAATTCACCAGGATTTGGAAGAGCATGAGAGGTAATATTTTCGAGGCATGTAGAGCTTGAGTTATGTTAGATTGTTTATGCTATTGCTGTTATTTCACTTTGTTATTCATTGATACAAAAATTCTGCATTTACTGTAACAACACATGAAAAAACAAAACAAAACAAAAAGTTCTTCATTACATTTTAAGATGTATTTCAAGCTATATGTTCCAGTCTTCTAACCTGAACAACCATGTTCCCCAGTTTCATTGCTATGACAGAATTGTTATTTCTTTATAGGCTGTGTATGGCTTTCTTTTAAATAAATGTTTTTCTGTTCCTATTTTTTATGCACTGGCTTATTTTTTTTGGACTTGTGCGTCCAAGACTTTAAGGGGTAACATTTTTATTCTAATTTTACATAATATACTGTAGTTACAAAAGTACACTCACACAAAAACTACATAAAATGAATGTATTTAATAACTTTAAATACAGGTTTCCTATGGTTTAACAGGTTATAGTTACAATGCGCCATGCAAATAAGACATCATACAATATACACTATTTACATATGGTGATAATGTTCAATGTCTGGTCGTGAAAAGAAAAGTGTATTTTGTGTTTAAATCATAATTTTACATGCTAATGCCCTTTTTTTCTGACACCACAATAACTTCAATATGATAAACATTACCAAAATTACTTAGCAGACTAAGTATTTATTTGGAAGCATGAAGTTACATGCTGCGAAAAAAGTTCTATTCCATGATTTCATCGTCAGTCAAAGTTAACTGGGATTAACTCAGAATGACACTGGCGATGATCATAAGATCTTTGCACATCAGCCGGGTGAGTGGTCCTTGATTTTCAGGAAGTTGGAGCATTCCAGCTGTCCAAGAAGTTGCAGTGGGGAGTTGCTTTCCATTGTCCTTAAGCTATGAGTGGTTCCCACTGGCTTACAAAACTCATCCAAGCGGAATCTGTTTATTCTTGGAAGGTAAACATATGATGAAAGAGGCATGGTAATGTAAGGAATTAGGTTGTTGCTATCTAAAATGCCAAAATTTTCCGAAAAGGAAAGATCTTTAAAATAGGCTGACACCACCTGTTAAGTTCTGCCCACAATGAAATCTTTCAATGCGTTGATTATGAACACTGCAACCAACCATGTAAAGCTTACTCTGTTTGCCCCTCGATTCTCAATCTTAAACCTTGCAACATCAACATTCTCACTACCTGCATCACCCCTGACATGATGTGGGGTCCAAACAGATCCACTGCATTTTGGAAAAGTTGTAAGGCAGTTGATCGCTCTGTTGTCTGTGCAACATCTCAGGTAGGAAATACAGCGGCTATAGCCATCAACTCCACGTGAAACACATACTCCCCATGGATTTAACTTCTGTGGTTTGCATCAATATGCCTGAAATAAGAATTATTTATATTATTATTAACTACATTGATGCACATCAAAGTGTAACTTTTTGTAGCTTTTTTCTGCCAAAGCTTCTTTGTGAAAAAGAAAAAATTCTCCACATTGTTTTTCCTCCTATTTATATTTTACTTTTTTTAAATGTATCGTTATCTCACATTTTCAAGGATGATTTTACAAAGCAAATAACCATAATAGTAACACTAAAATACTGTTACTTACTGTATAACCTAATAAGTAATTATTGAAGTAACAGCTAATCAATAACTAATGTATTTCTGTCATAATTTTGAAGAACAGTAAATCAAGTTTCTACTACATTTACATTGCAGAAACTGAATATATTTAACATATGGCA
>NW_024875357.1:0-5606 GCF_018340385.1 Cyprinus carpio
TTGGACTATTGAAATGAAGGGTTCTCCTATATCTTTGGGTCATGCCGAGAACATCGATACCAATATGCCAAAATTGGCCATACTTCCTGTCCGCCATTTGTTATTCATGTTGAAAACCTACTTTTTCGAACTCCTCCTAGACGGTTTTAGTCCGAATTTTCACCAAATTTGACTCGGCTCATCTTCAGAGTTTGCTGACAAAAAGTTATGGATTTCGTGCTGATATACGAAACGGTTTTCGTTTAGCGCATCAACGAATTTGTTCGAAGATGCCAAAATACATCTGAGGCTGTATCTCTGCAAAGCTTTGACATATTTGCACCAAACTTTGTATGTGCCATTGTCACCTCACACTGACCATGCCACATCAATTTGATAACAGCGCCACCTATTGGTCAAGAGTTATAAACCATTCATTAACCATTAAAATTACACTTATAAAATGCTAATAACTCTTTATTGCATTAGCCTATTGCAAAATTGGTCTCAAAATATCCTGGCTTATGCCGACAACATAGATACCAAATATGCCAGAGTAAGCTGAATTCCTGTCCGCCATTTTGATTTATGTTGAAAACCTACTTTTTCGACTCCTATCAACCGTTGGTCCGATTTTCACCAAAATTGAATCAATGATCTTCAGACTGTGCTGACAAAATGTTATGGATTTTGTATGGATAGACAAAACCGTTTTTGCATACCACAGCGACAAATCTCAGGCATGATGCCAAAATGACACTTCAGCCTGTATCTCTTCAAAGCTTTAACATAATAACAACAAACTTTGTGTGTGACATTGTCACCTCAAACCTCACACACCAAAACTATTTGATTACAGCGCCACCTGTTGGTCAAAAGTGATAAGCCATTTAATGATATTACTAGTGTTGTATTTATGTTTTTTTCAGCCATTTCATTACAGTCATCCTAAAATTGCTTAGTTACGCATTTCTGCAGTTGGTCTGTTAATGCTCCATGCCATGCTAGCTCTCAATTTGCCTTGCTTGCTTGCACTATATTTATTATTATTATTATTATTATATTATCTTCTCGCTTCCTGCCGCAAGTCTTATAGGCACGACGCCCATAGATAAAATCGATTGCGGGAAGTTTGTGAAATTTGTGTGACCACGAATAGGAGGACAGTGTCACTCATTACCAGGAGCCAGCGTGCAGTCTCTCCATTCGGACTCTCTCTAAGCGCCATCCACCCTTCAAGCTTTCCCAAAAATTTTATTGCGAATAACATTTGAAAACAATACGGTTATCAGACGTTAACGTGCAGAACGATTCGATGTTGTCTGAACGAAGTCCCAGCTCATGCCAATGAGATGCCATACCCCACACATGTTCAAAAAATGCTAGGTGACTACGGTTTTTTTCTTATTCCTATCTAATGCGCCAACGCGTAATTGAAACAAGTATCTTTTTCTATCTCGGTTAGTCGGTTAGTCCGTTTCTCTCGCCAAATGAGGCTCAGTGATCATGTCTTAAGCCACATACTGCCGCAAGTAAGTTATTGACTCAGTTGATTATGTCAAAGCGTTCTAGGAAAACACAGCAATACGACAGTCAAGAGAAAAGTCACGCGCATATTAAATAGTTATGAGGCTATATCTCCATAGCACGGTTCACCGTAGTTGAGGACCAAAACTTGGTAGATGTCTGTCACGCAACAAGCATAGCCAGAGCAGGATACTGCAGTGTTTCGGCGCATAGTGCCCCTAGTGGTCTGGAATATCCGGAAAAATGCAATATTTTTGCACGAGAACTTCTGAATGGTTTGGCCAAAAATCACAAAACTGGTCTAATTCAGATTTGGTGCATCATGTTGAATCAAATGTACCCAGTTTTTCCCATGTCGGCTCATTTTGAAAGTCGGCCATTTTGATTGTTATCTAAGTTGCTGTATTTCACAAAAGCATTAAGCGTATGCTCGTTATGACACTAATTACAAAAAATGTTACCGACACCGTTGCCCTGCCTGATGGTACTCAAAACTTTGGGCACAAGCGCCAACCTTGTGGTCAAAAGTTATAAAGAACATTTGCCAGATATATGCTAATAACGTTTGAATACATTGGACTATTGAATGAAACTGGTCATCCCTAAATTCTTTGGATCATGCAAATTTCTAATGTCAGATAGAGGACATAGACCAAATTTATACGACAAAATTATTTGCCAAACTTCCATGTCCCTTCATTTTGATTCATGTGAAAAACCTAATTTTTCAAACTCACTCCTAGACCGATTAGTCCAATTTTCACCAATAATATGACTCAGATCATCTTCAGGCGATGCTGGCAAATTAAGTTATATAGCTTTCGTGTCGATATATGAGAAATGGTTTTCGTTTAGTACGCACCAGCGAAATTTGCTGTACAGGATGCGCAAAAATGTATCTGAGGCTGTTATCTTTGTCTGCACTGGAGTTTTGACATATTTACACCGAAGCGTCCTACATGAACAGCTGTCACCTGACAAAGTGATCATGCCTACGTTAATTTGATAACAGCGCCACTATTGGTCGTGGAGTAATAAAAATTCATTAAGTGGTAATGATTAGCATTTTTGAAAAATTTCATAACTTTGATGTTTTTGGCATTGACATATTGTTAATGAAGAATTACGATTTCTAAAATATTCTCTGGGTCATTGCCTAACAATCATACATATCAAAGGCTATGTCATAATACTTCTCGAACTTTCTAGCCGGCCCTCTTTGATTATAGATTGAAAGCCTACTATGCTGCTCTCCTCATCGAACTTTTGTTCTGCCGCTTTTCACCAAAATGTAATCAGAAGTCATCTTTCAGACTGTGCTGACCCAAAATCATTATTGATTTAGTGTCGATATAGAATGCATACAACAGATGTTGGTACATTGGCCGCTATAACCATGACTTAAGACACTGTGTCCAAAATGACTCTAAGGCTATATCTATAACGAAAGGCTTTGACATATTGACAACGTCAAACTTTTTGTATGTGCAATAGTCACTTCACACTGACCATTCCACACTAATTTGACAACAGATTGCATACTATTGGTCCAAAGCGTGATAAACCAATAAATCCTAGTACATTAGTTGTTGTTTTTACTGTTTTCAAACCATTTTGGCATTAATTTGCTTAAAATAATGGTTTAATTACTCCTTCCTGCGTTGTATCAGAAGACTTGCCTGTAGTGGTGGCCCCGTAAATTGCTGCTTTTGCAGCTTTATTATTATGGGCCCAGCACCGCTAATGGTGCGTAGGCACCTTGCCATGAGATCGATTGGCTGATTCTTCTTCTTCTTCAAATTCTTCTTATTTTTTTATCTTTCTCCGACCGCAAGTCTATGGCCGCTCCGCATGCAGAACCGATTGCGAGAAAGTTGTATAATTTGGCACACTGATGACAGAGGATGTATCCCAGCATTAACTATAGCAAATTTGAAGTCTCTATCTCCTACTCTCTCTAGCGCCACCACTTGTCCAAAATTTCAATATTTTTATGCTAATAACTTTTGAACCGTTCAAGCCACAAAATGAAAAATTCTTTTTTTTTCTCTGAATCCATGGCTCAGGCCAAGTCACGAATGAACCCCGAAATTCAAAAATCGCAAGCGAGGTTTAGTTTTTTCGCTATTTTCAATTGTTCGAAAAACCTACTTTTTCGAACTTCGTCCTAGAGCGGTTAGTCCGATTTTCATGAAAATTGGCTCAGGATCATCTTCAGACCATGCTGGCAAAAAGTTATGGAATTCAAAGTTGATTTGTCCAACCGTTCTCGAATACCACGCGAAAAAATTCTACGAAAAAGCACGCAAAAAATGCTTGTGAGGCTATAACTCCTCAACGGTTTGGCGTATTGAGACCAAACTTGGTGGTGTGTTATAACAAGCATGACCTGAGACTACCTGCAGTGTTTCGACGCAGCGCCACCTAGTGGTCAGGAGATATGAAAAATGCATATTTTTGCTTATAACTTCTGAATGGTTTGGCCAAAAATCACAAAACTGGTCTCATTAGATTGATTGGGTCATGTCAAGTCAATGATATCAATTTTCCCGTGTCGGCCATTTTAGGTGTCGGCCATTTTGAATTATGTTTCAAAATGCTGTATTTTTTTGAACGCATTATCGTGATCGCTACGAAAATAATTACAAAAATGTTTGGCTCCATGCCCTGAAGCTACTCAAAAAGTTTGGTGGCAGCGCCACCTTGTGGTCAAAAAAGTTATAATGAAATATCATAAAAATGCTAATAACTTTTGAATAAATTAGACTATTGCAATAAAAAGTCATGTCTCTATATTCTTTGGGTCATGCCGAGAACATCGATACCAATTATGCCAAAATTGGCAATACTTCCTGTCCGCCATTTTGATTAAAGTTGAAAACCTACTTTTTCAACTCCTCCTAGACCGTTAGTCCGATTTTCACCAAATTTGGTTGGATCATCTTCAGAGTGTGCTGACAAAAGTTATGGATTTCGAAGTCGATATATGAAACTGTTTTCGTTTAAGCGCATCAACAAATTTAACCATTAGCGATAATTACATATATAAAAATGCTAATAACTTTTTATTGCATTAGCCTATTGCAATGAAACTGGTATCACAAATATTCTTGGCTTATGCCGACAACATAGATACCAAATATGCAGAGTACCGCTGAACTTCCTGCAATCCGCCATTTTGAATTATGTTGAAAACCTACCCTTTCGAACTCCTCATCACCCGTTTGTCCGCTTTTCACCACATTGAATCAATGAATTCGACTGTGCTTGGACAACCACTTTTTGGATTTTGTCATTGATAGACCAAACCGTTTCGCATACTACCGCGACGAATTCGCCATTGAGCCCAAAAATGCCACCTCAGCCTGTATCTCTGCAATATCATCCTAAAATTGCTGTAATTGCTCATTGTTGCATTTGGTCGGATGCTCCATGCCATGCTTAGCTCCCTCAATTTGTCAGAGTGCTTGGTCTCAGAATTGCTGCTTGCAGCTATATTTATTATTGTGTCTTCCTTCTTCTTCTTCTTCTTCCGCCGCAAGTCTATGGCAGCCCATAGAAACCGATTCTTGGGGAAAGTTTATGAAATTTGGCACACTGATAGAGGACGGTCCCAGCATTAAATTTATAGCAAATTTGAAGTCGCTCTAATTTAAGCTCTGCAGCTGCCACTTATTGTCTACGTTTCAAACTATTTTTATGCTAATAACTTTTTGAACAGCAAGACCACAGAAAAATGAAAATTCTTTTGACCATGCTGGCAAAAAGTTATGGAATTCAAGTTGATTCGTCCAACCGTTCTCGAATACCACGCGAACCAATTCTACGAAAAGCACGCAAAAATGCTTGTGAGGCTATAACTCAGCAACGGTTTGGCATATTGAGACCAAACTTGGTGTTTGTTATAATAAGCATGACCTGATACTACCTGCAGTGTTTCGACGCAGTGCCACCTAGTGGTCAGGAGATATGAAAAATGCATATTTTTGCTTATAACTTCTGAATGGTTTGGCCAAAAATCCAACAACTTGGTCTCTTCAGATTTGGTGCATCATGTTGAATCGAATGAACCCAGTTTTCCCATGTCAGCCATTTTGGGC
>NW_024875358.1:0-1853 GCF_018340385.1 Cyprinus carpio
AAGTTCAAGTTATGCTTTGAATAAGGCAGGATTTACACTGAATGAAGAAGAGGCTGTGGTAGAAAAGCTGACTTTTTAGGCTTGGACCTTTACTCCAGCGTTTAAAATATGCTCTAAAGGTTCACACTGACCCAGACTGACTGTTCCAGAAATTTCAGCTTTTCAGCTCAGAAAAAACATTCAGCCAGGATAGAATCTTCACAAAATAGGCATGTTCATACTAGTGAAAATGATAATAATATTGGAAGATCAACTTAAATGACATCTTTCCTCATTTCCCAAAACAACCAGCAAGCAAGATTCCTTGTTAGTGAAGTGTGTTACTCTGCAACTTAGTCCTTTTAAAAGGCCATCAGTTTGTACCCATCTCAGTTGTTGGATCTATTCATTTATAGCACAGCTTTATGCTTGGCATTTAGTTTTAGTGCCAAGCATGTAGTGCTGAAATACTTATGTTAGGTGTTATATGTTTAAAAATAATACATTAATTACTTACCTCCCAGTGTGTGGAGGGAGCAACTGGTGGCTGGACGTGGGATCCATTATAAACATTTCTATGCCTATGTGGCTGGAATGCCTGAACTACTGGCTGACTGCCATCTCATAAAAAAAAGTAAATAATGTTTTTTTTTTTTAGGGGAAAACGTGTGCTAAAGTAGTCCGGTGCAGCTTAGACTGCATTACATGCTCCAGTATCAATTCACCAAATGATTTCCTAGAGCATTTTAAAATATAGCAAACTAAAACTCCACAATAAAATCCTTTCTACAGATTTTTTCTAAAAATCGGTGGCTCAGCCTAAAGTTATAGACAGTTTTAGGATATTGTTTACTGGCTGCAGCGCTTGTTTTTGGTTTAAAAACCAGAAAAAAACAAACAAAAAAAAACACTTTTTAAACACTTTTAAATCGATGTGAAAACTGTTTCCGCTGGAATTATGTCACCAAATTCAATGTGCTAGATGTTCTTTTTGTTCTGCATACAGGATGTAATCTTTGTGGTGCTGTAAAGCGCCTTACAACAAATGTTTGAATAAATGTTTGAATAAATGTTTCTGATTGAATACCTCTGCAGTTTGTACCCAAAAGCCTTCTGAATGTATCATCAGGGTTGCTTTGTTTTGTATAAATTTCCATTATAAAATAAATTTTCCCATGTTTGTAACAAGATCCCTGACTTTCTTCTCACAGATATGGGAGACTTTCTCGACAATGACCAAAGAAAGACAGTGACACAGGGCCGGGCCGCCATCCTAAACTCCCCAGCAGTCAGTCCAAATGGTTTAGATTTTTAGGAGCTTGTTTCCCATCGACCAGTTAAGTTTTACAATGCTGCAAGTTTGGTGCGTGAAGGTTCGGTCAGATTTTTCTCATTGATCTGAACAAAAGCAGCAGCGGCTGAATAAGATGCAGGTTCACTCTCTGACAGGAAACACAGCCTTTACCATGGTTACCCGTACAAAGCATCGCTGCAAAAGCACACATTTGTTTCTGACACATCCGGAGCTCAAAGGAAGTCAAACCAAGAAAATATTTTAATATTTTCAAACAGCCATTCACAATTTTTAATCACTTTGGTGTTTTTCAAATAACACCAAATACTACTTATACCGTATTTTTGATTCAAACATTTGTTTACACTTATACATTTTTTTTAGGGTTTTAATCTGGACAAAAACATGACAAAATATATAGTTAACTGTAAAGTTAAACTGTAAAGTTTAAACATTTCCGTTTCTTGAAATAGAATAGATATTAATTAGTAATATATTAAATGAAAATAAAAACTTAAACTTATTTTATTTTTAGTCGACAAGGCAACATTACTAATTTTCATTTAGTTTATATTGATGT
>NW_024875359.1:0-1926 GCF_018340385.1 Cyprinus carpio
CACAGCCGTTGGTTATGTTGTAGCCCCTTTGAGCTCAGCTTTGGTCGCTGCGCTGATATGACAGCGATATGAATCCCAGGCTAGGAGACGAGGGGCGAAGTTGAGCTTTCCCACCACTCTCTGAAGCCCGTCTGCAGTCAGCTCCTCGTTCATCCATCCATTTTTGGACGTGGCCAACACCACCCCACTGATATTTTGCATTAATTTCACCTCCTTGATCCCCCTTGAAGACAATGTAGGTTTCAATTTGGTCCGTCTGCTTTCGCAGCCAACACCACAGTTAAGTGGCTCTTTCTCATGGCCTGTGGTTTTCAGTGGAACACTGCGTGCACCTCTTGCATCCACCGTTGTAGAGCCCACCATATCAAACCACACCGCTGTTTCGTCCATGGCTATAATGTTTTTCGGCTGTATTTTCTTTGCCTTAATAATCCGCGTTGTATATGTGACAAAATTTACCAGTTTCTCAGTGAAGTGCTTGGCGTCTTTCTGGGCCACAGTTGTGCGTCTTCTGACTGAAAAGTCATTGCGCCTCAGGAATTTGTCCAGTCTGCCAGCGCTCGCAGTAAAACTCTCCTCATCCCTGCTGTCACTCACTGTTGCATACACTTCTTTTGCCTTGGCCCTGATCATTTTACGTGAGACTCTGAGATGCTTTGCCCGCATGCTGTGGATCCACGCTCACCTCCAGCTCTTCACTGGCCTTCTTCCTCCCTCCACCTCGCAGTCTGGGCCCTTTTGTCGTCTTCCTCGGACAGACGTTGCAGTTCAGCTTTATTTTTACGCCATTCTCGCACTCTCCTTTGGATCAACCGAGAAATGTCTTGCCGCTGCTTCTCCCGAATTTTGTTCGGCAAATTTGACAACTGTCAGCTTAAATGTCAAATCATACTTTTATCTTTTTGTCTCCATGGTGGTATTGAGAGAATTAAGAAAAACTGAAGACTAAAAGAAAGTTCGTTAACCTCTTTGTTATGTTGCCATAGTGATGAGTCGTTCATGAACTGTTGTTGTGTCTGTCCGTGAAATATAATCAAAAACATAGAACAGGCTTGATCACAAGCCCGGTTTGAGAGATCAAATACAACCTGATACTAAAAAAAAAACAGGCCATGCCTCTATTTGAGACCGGCCTTTGTTGCAAACCTGTAGATCACACCAGCGGTTAAAAGACAGCGTCTATTTGGGACTCTGCTATTATTTGAAGTTTTACGGTAACCAAAGAAAAGACTGAAATTAGTTAGTTGTAGTTTTAAAATTTTAAGTTCACTTTGGGACATAAAAATACAGGAACAAATACTGGTGAGGGCTGGGGCGCAAGAGACAGGTTTAGTAAAGTTGATGTTAACAGCTGGGTTTATATCCTTCGCTGGTTTAGTGTTGATGGTAACGGGCGGGTTTTATTCCCCCGCTGGTTTGCGTCGTATTTGTCGTGTCAATGTTAACGGCGGGGTTTGTCTCCCCTCTGCTGGTTTGGTGTCGGGCCGTTAACGGGCGGGCTTTCGTTCCTCTCTGCTGGTTTGTTGTCGGCGTTAACGGCAAGGTTTATGGTTCCCCCTGCTGGTTTGGTGTTGATGTTAACGGGCGGTCTTGTGTCTCTCTCTCTGCTGGTTTGCAGGCGTCGATGTTAACGGGCGCGGGTTTGCCCTCTCTCTCCGCTGGTTTGGTGTCGGCGCTAACGGGCGGGTTTGTCTCTCTCTGCTGGTTTAGTGCTGATGTTAACGGGCGGGTTTGTCTCTCTCGCTGGCTTTAGTGCCGATGTTATTGCGGGGGGTTTATTCTCCCGCTGGTTTAGTGTTGATGTTAACAGCGTGGGTTTGTCTCCTCTGCTGGTTTAGTGTTGATGTTAACAGCAGGGTTTGTCTCCCTCTGCTGGTTTAGTGTTGATGTTAACAGTGGGGTTTGTCTCTCTTTGCTGGCTTCGTG
>NW_024875360.1:0-1702 GCF_018340385.1 Cyprinus carpio
AAAATAAAGCAAATAAATGGCATATATCACAAAAATATAGAGAACACTTGCCCAGATATTCTTTAATATATATTAAAATATGGATGGTTGCATGTGTAATTAATCGAATGTATTTTGGTGTCTTGATATAAAATATTACATGTTCATACATATGTAAGATCCCGCGTATATATCTTGAAGTATACTGTATATTTAATTAGTGTTGTATGTGGTTTTTCTAATAGTGAAGGTACTTCCACAATCCTTATCAACAATAGTCAGAAGTGGTAGGCGTTTTCCTCATAAGTGTCATTTATGTTTGGGAGATACTGCCCTGCAATGCCAGTTGCATAACCTGGAGGCCATGAAAACGGAGAATGGGCGTCTCAGACAATCAATCAACTGGAGAGATTGGATCATTGATATCAATGAGTGGGCAGAAAGGTAGGATATACTGTTTTGTACCTGTTTGATGTAGCTGCTTTTGCTTGATGTCGCTGAAACATTTTGGCTGCAATTCCAAAGAAGGCTCATTATGATCGCTAGTCCAGGCACGCATACTCCTGATTGTCGATGGTGTTGGTGAGGTCATCCCTATAGGGGACAATAAAGAACCTAACTATCTAAACCTTAGCTACAAGTGTAGCCTCATAGGTTAGATAAATCCATGAAAAGATTGTGTTTGGGCTGTTTGCTCATACGCTAAAATAATATTTTTTCCATGGAATCAGGAAGCATATTTCATCTATCTTCAAATTTCTTCCTCTAAATAGCAACATCCCCAAATGATGCTGATGTTGCGCTGTTGCCATGAATTGAGAGCTGGTGGCAGGAAAGTGTTAAAGAAGGAGGTCCCAAGCGATCTTTACAAAGGATAGTGGCGGATGAAAGGGCGTGCCAGATCCATGAGAAAGATCAGGAGGAAAAAAAAAATCTGCAATTCAGGTGAAGAAAATTGCTTACCTTGGTTTCCTATTGCGAAAACTGTCATTGGACACCATTCTATCTAATGGTGTTTGGCCATGGCAGCTTACACACGGTGGTATGTACACAATTCCATTGTCACATAGTGGGACAAAATCTGTCATGCCTCGATTTTACACCTGAAAATCTCTAAATACTAATCTCAAATACAACCGACTTATGTTTCATCTATGTATTCCAGACTCTGTTGATCTAAGGACAAAGAGGAAGGCGTTCGACATTGTGATGGCAGTAAGGAGACTTGAGGAGGAGAAGAGGATTCTTATTGCAGAGATGAACAAGCATTGGAAGTCTCTTTGCTCCCGTGCAGACACCCTGAAGCAGATGTCATCCAAGCTTTCTAATGTGACATCAGGTATGTATTTGTTATACTTGGCATACATTACAATATTTCTGAATGTTTTTAATTAATAAAGGCTCAATATGTTTTTAACATGTAAGGTGAGACTCCGAGGTCTACAAAGCTTGATGATGAAGAACAAGCGGGCAAGTAACGGCCTGGCAAAACATGCAAAGAGAGAAATGTATGTTCAAGTTCACAGCTAAGAGCAGAAATTAACTTTGATAGTGATTCTGAGGAATACCATACCAGTAGTGACTCTGAGTGAGATTAAACATGGCCAGAAGTCCTTTTTTATGCTGCTATTGTGTGTGCTGGGGAGGCAGCATTAAAAGAGAGAGGAGCAGCTGGGACAGGTTGTTAAGAAGCTGGCTCTGTGTTTGGCATGGAGCTGGAGTT
>NW_024875361.1:0-1752 GCF_018340385.1 Cyprinus carpio
TATAAGTGATCTGAAAAAATAATTGGATTGTAAGTTCATGTTAGTAAGCATTAAATAATGTAAACCAAAAGAGAGCTTACATAATTGTTGCCAAACTTTCATGATCTATAACCATTTTAAAAACCTTTTAATGATCTATAAAACATTTGGAAATTATTATATAAAACTATATTACCAGTAAAATTCATTAGCTTTTAAGAATACATATTTTTTTGAAAGATTTTTATAAATGATTTAAATTTATAAAAGTAATCCTATAGCTCCATCTGGTGGTGGCCATGATTGGTATTACACACTGCACGTTTGGTGTTGCTATCTGAACTTGTCAGAATGAAGCGCGCCTAAATGGAGCGTTAGAACAGACTGGGCATATGCCTACGTAATACCCCTTGTTCCATGACTCTATCTGTAATCCGTATTTTCCGACCCATGTTAATGGATCGGAAGCGATCCAAGCTGCACATGGCAAAGATGTGAACAGAATGGGTTAGAAATAAAAAAGGTCGCGAACAGGAGTAATATCTGATGCATGAGCATAGAGAGAGTTGTGAGTGCACAGGACTGCAGTTTGAGCAGGAAACCGCGTTTTAAGATGCGCATTCTCTCCGGCGAGAGCAGCATATTATCTGAACACGCAGCGTCACGGTTTAATGACAAAAGCAAAGGAAATTTGCGTCGCGAGCAGATAGGTCAGCTCATCGCGCATTATTTTAATGTTCTTTTCTCGTTACGCGGTAGCGGCGCTCACCGCTACTGCTTCTGAGCTGCATGCACATACTGTATCGCACTGCAAGGCGAGAGGACGTGTGAACCTGTATAATGTATAAAAAATCTATATCAAACCTGAGGCACCGCTACAATGAAGGCTCTATGGCCAATGCATAGCAGAAAACATGCCCTGTAATTCAGCACTCCTGAATATAAAGTTTTTACTTCCCAGCTAAAGACAATTACATATCACTCATAAAAATGATTAAATACCAAATGTATAGTATTTAGTAAGATTGATGTGATTTGGAATTGTTAAAATGGTAAATTGTTTTTTTTTATGTCCCTAAAACTGACAGAGGCCCTCAAACCCCCCCCTCCCCTCCCTCCTTTTTTCCTCTTTCACACAGAGATGGCTCGATGAAAATGCTACAGTTTTTCTTAATTTTCTGTTTCATATTTTTCGTGAAACTATGCATATTTCCTCAGAATGACTTCTACTCTGGTATGAAAAATGGTTTTGAAGTGTTTGTAAGCTGCAATTTAAAAATACAAGACAAGTAATGTTTCCCTTTTTACTGTTATTTCAAAAAATCACCACGGCAAAACCGTTCAAGCTATCCAAAATCCATTCACAATTTAAGTTCCTCAATGTTTTGGCATCATGTAGAAAAAGTTTGGTGTGTATAGTGTACTTTCTCCTCTGAGCAGTATGCATTAATTCACAGCATATTTTTCCAAAAAATCCACATTTAACCAAAATAGCGACTTCCTGTAGGTCGTAGCTGATGACTGTAATTAGGGAAAGTTGTCCGTCTTGATAAGAACAATTTATGTACCGAGTTTGGTGTCTGTAGCTAAAACTTACCCCCCCACTTTTGACAAAAGGTGGCGCTATAGAGTGCCTCTTCCACGCCCATTTATGACCTTTTGCCATTGTCCAGCTATCATTAATACTGATATGTGTTTTGAGTTTCATGTAATTCTAAGCATGTTATCAGCCTCAAAAGCAACAGAACAGAATATTCAGTTTGACATTCCCAC
>NW_024875362.1:0-1929 GCF_018340385.1 Cyprinus carpio
TAATTCACTCAATAACTGACAAGTTTCTCTTTGGATGCATCAGTGACTTTGCAGATCAATGCCACTTTACTCAACCCAACATCTTGCAAACTCAAATGTAAAAGCTAAATACCTGTAGTAGCTTGCATCTCTAGCTAACCTCCTTTACCTGTCCAATGCCCTGCAAGACTGGAAAATTCTTCTGCAGCCAGGACAAGGTGAAACATCTGCCACTTCCGATTCGGAGCCTCTTTATAGTGCGTGACGGGTTATTGAAGTCTTACAAATTGGTTATTTCTTACGGTACCCACCCACCCCGCCATATGATGGTCGCCACGCTACCATGATGTTTCTCGGCATGTCTCCTGGTGCCAGCTGTTCACCAGCAAATGCGCCCCGCGGAGCATGGAAAGTGTTGCTGGGCAGTTCTCTCCCCACACCCAAATGCGTTCTGTTCAGCAGCAAGAGTGACAGCATGCATATTTCAGACGGCCCACCTGCTGGGATCTCATCATGTCGCCAGTGTGAGGATTTGACATCACATCCAAAAGTGTTCACCGTCTGGTGATAAATGTGTAGCACTTTTCATATATAAATTCTGACACTCATCTGTGTTCTTCATATTTGATTCACAATGTGCTTTGATCAAGTTGGTGCTAAGAACTAAATCATCATGTTGACCTGGAACAACGAACTGGAACTCATTGAAATATTTTTTCATACACTTTCATGTTAACTTCAGACAAACATTTTGGCTGTGCGGTCCTACCCCAACACCCATAAGAATGATATTATTCTCAGGTAGTGATTTTTTGTCCAGAACGACATTTTCAGCCAACAACTTTTGTTCAGCTGTCTCACTGAGGGTACATGACATGGATCCAGTGTCAAGCATTCCTCTCATGTGAAATTGGTCATTTACAATCACAGAAGTATAGAAAAGATCATCAAAAGCCTTTACTTTCTGCATATTTTGTGCGTATATCACGCAAGTACCATCAGATGCTGTATGGCATGCATTCTCATACTGCTGTTCCAGATCACTTATGAGGGTTTGATCATCACCCACACATCCCCTCTCCAAATGTGGGTCTAATGGTTTAAAGGACCAGCTCCTTGTGGTGAGTAGTTCACCTCCAGACTGTTGTGACTACTCCACTTTGGGCACTCCCTTTTTCTATGTCCATGTTCAAAACAAAACAAGCATAAACCATCTCTTCTACAATGTGCAACTGTAGAATGGTCTGTGCCTCTGCAAACTTTGCAAAACGTCCTGCTCACATTCCCATGTCTAAACGAATTTACAGGTGAAGAAGGGCTCTGCATGTTTTGTTTCAGCACACGATCAAGTAAATTGATAAGGGACTGAGTGCAGCTGTCACTTGCCTGAACTGACGGTGTAACTGGTAACCCACCTTGATCCGCTGACACTTTCAGCTCATTCCCAGATGTTCCATCATCTAAATTCGACATTTGGGCATTGGCAGCTACAGTTTTCACAAAGGCAGGACGGTTAGACTGTGCCTTCATTTGTGCTCTTTTCTCAGCTTGGTATTCGTCAAGACGTTCTTGTATTTCAGCTGCCGTCCACCTATCAGCAGACTTGAATTTCAAAATAGCAGAAAGAGATTGGTCAGGGCAATGTTTAACAAACATTTGTGTCACCTCACGGGTAGGATCTTCAATACTTCTGCCCTGTCTTCTCAAACCCTCGTCAGCAACATCAACAGCTTTATTAAGCCGAATCCAATACTCCATTGCATTCTCTCCTGCTACAGGTAAAGTGCCATAAAAGTCAGCAAGCGGCATAGATGAATATGTCAATTCGCTGAAGTGCTGTTTGAGTATGTCTATGACAATCCTTGGGTTTGTTTTAGGCTTCAGTGATGGATTGCTGCGTAGTGCTATCTTGATTACATCTTTAGCTCTCCCCATTAAGTTTGACATGAT
>NW_024875363.1:0-1848 GCF_018340385.1 Cyprinus carpio
CTTCAGGAACCATTTGCTAAGTTGATTGTGAGCACACAGTGGCTCTGTTCACAACCTGACTTAGAGCATCTGGTACTATGGCCATCTTATACGGATTCGAAAATAAAATTCATCAGTTACTCAGCAAGACTTGTTATCTTGAAACACAACTGAGTTTACAGTTTCACTACTTAACTCACATTCTAGCAGCCCTGCACGCACTGGGAGAAAACATACATCGCGCGTTAAAACCGACCTTTTAAGAACGGTTAGTCGTTACATGCAAATATGTTCTACAAGGGTCGGGAACCCCGGAGAAAGAAAGACTTGTCATAAAAACTCAGAAGCGTTTTCTTACGCAGATATGCGACCGAGACAAACACGAGAACAAGCACCAAGACGTACAAATGAAGTTTTTAAGTGCTCAATTCAGATTTGCTAGATACGTTAATCAATTTCGTTCAATGTACCGCGTATAGCGCTCTGTCTGCAGAAAAGATGCAATCTGCGGCGAGACGGACACTTCTACACGGTGTTGTGCGTCACAAAAAAGATGTTAGCGCGTAATGGTTTAACCACACACTATTACCGTTTCAAAGCATGGAAACAGCGAAATGCCGCACTCAATGCTTTCAAAAACAAATGCATTTACCATTTGATGAATTCTCTCATTTTAGAAAACCTACCCAATATAACGTTAGCAGCTTCAGTCTTCAGCCCAGATTGCAGTAACCCAGGCCGAGGAGGGAACAGAGGCGGTAGAGGGATCTACCTCAACTAAAAATAAAAGAAGCCGAAGCATATAACGTTATAACATAAATTAAATCTTAACAAACTTAACACTGAACCTGACAAAAACACCGTTAGTAATTTCTAAATGTTCACCACCAAATCATAGCTTCAGTTATCAACAAAAATGTTTTTCCAGTACTTTTTTATCGCTAGAAAAGCAGTCCAGCTTACCGTATCGGGTCGCTTTGAAGAAAAAGATATGCGCTGAATGCTTCATGAGGCAGCAGTCACTGAAGGGCGGAGTCCAGACACCACAAGGGTCTTTTATTTCGCACTTCTTTAAAGTGAAATTACACCATATAACAACACTGAACACGAGTACTGTTTAACACTGTGGATTGTTAATTCAAACCTTTGGAATTCACAATAACTAACACTGCAAATATTACACCTGCTGATTTTTATTCGTTCTGTAACGCGGTTATGACTGTCACTAAAGAAAGACCGCCAACTGGACGCTTTAATTTGAAATCAAGCAGCCAATCAGGGCTGGCTCTTGATATTGTACCTTAACCTTTAAAGAAAAAGGTACATATATGTACATTTTAATGCTTGGGAACATATAGCGAACCCGAATATATTATAATTATTAACATTTTACATATTATCAAATTAACATATTAACAAATTATTTACATTGGTAATCATGGGAAACTGACATATGTGACCACCACTTTCTTCCTGTTTTTTACAAATCATCCAGTCCTGCTGTATCTGGATTCTCTATAACACTCTAAAAAGAAACAGAAAGATAAAGGGACACAGTAACTTTTATACAAAAAATATCAATAAAAAGAGCAAATTGAGCAATGGCTTCCCAGTACCTTTAGACTTGGACTTAGAAAACTTTAATGTGTCACCTCAGAGGCAATTTGTTATGACAACTAAAGTCATCATTTATAAAACAGAGCTACTGTAAGAGTAAGTCGCGATTAGGTCATTAAGCAGTAAAGCTTGGCTAGTGTTTATGAAAAAATAGCATAACAGCATTTGCTAACCTAGCAGTTTTTGCCCAAAGATTATTATTATTTTTTTTTATAAATGAAAATCCTTTCACCTTTTCACCTAAAAATTGGT
>NW_024875364.1:0-1965 GCF_018340385.1 Cyprinus carpio
TGTAATACAATGTTTTTTTCTCTTAAATCATTGCACTGCTTGATTGCTGTAATCTATATTTTTCATCATCACAGAGTTCTGTACCTTTTGTGACACAAGCCTACATGGAGACACTGCTGCATGTGAGCACAAGATGGCTTAGTTTGGAGATGGTGGTCAGTCGGATTCTACGTCTCTATAAAGCACTCAGGAGTTATTTTGGAAGCATCCGTAAGTATAAGCCTAGTTTGATGATTTTGAAAAATATTTGATGAATGATATTTCCATCTAATGTTACAATGTATCATTTTCTTTGCAAAAATGTTTTTTGGTTTGTCACAAGTTGACACAGTTGCAAGGAATATGAGAATGTTTCAAATCATTATTGATTTTTTTGGATGTGCCTGTTCTTTAACTCCACAGATGAAAAGCAAGCCAGGTGTGTCAGGCTGCGTGAAGTGTTTCAGGACCCAATGTCGGAGATCCATCTCCTATTCTACCAGTCGACATGATAATATTTACACATTTCAACCTGCTCTTCCAACCTTAGAGACCTTGTGTCTATCTCCTTCATAGTCAGTACATAACACTTATTGTTGCATTTAGTTGTTATTTGTAGTTGCACTAAATATATTCAGGTCTGTTGTCACTATACTATTAACTTAACTATTTAGAGTTATTTTAGCCCTGTGCCTTAATGGTGTGCAAATGGGGATAATAATTTTCAAGGGGTTATATTTTTAGGGTAATGTGTGAGTCTGTATTTTAGGTAACCTAAGACTTTAGCTTTTATTTGTGCATTTCAAGATCAGGTTTTTTCATCAAGAAACTCCTATCAGAGTTCGCTGAAACCAGGAGACTTTCAGGGGGTCAAATGTGGACACAGTGGACCTCAGGGATGATGAGAGCCAATTGCCAGGTGGAATATTAGGAAGATGCAAAAACAAAGGTTTTACCATAAAATTTTTCATTGAGTCTGGGTCTTCTGGCCTCACCAAGCACTAAATTATCCCTTACGTACCTTTTAGATTCTCAGCTTTGGTGTTGGCTTCACAATAAGGGACGACATTAAACCGTCTTGTGGGGAAGCAGGTGATATCTCAAAGACTCTGCTAAAAGAGTTCCATGTTGCAGCCAGGAGCTTTTTTGTCAAAGCAGTCGAGTATGCCACAGCTAAGCTCCCACTACATGACCCTGTGCTGGAGCATTCAAGATTTGCTGAATCTGGGACAAAAAAATGGATACTGTGCTTTCTGGATGATGTGCTCTACTTTGTTCATAGGTATGTATACAACCATCTGCCGTAGAGTGATGGCTGGTTTATTCTGTTTCTAAGGTAAAAGATACTTTTCTAAAGCAATATATCTCTGTTTCTAGATTCAACCATCTCCCGCCCTACAACCAACCGCGGGAGCAGGAATCAGCTGAATGATGGCCTTGAGTACCAAATGATGTGGAGGAGAGCATATCCCCAGCATCCATCTGGGGAAGCAGTCATCCTGGACAAACGCAGGATGGGGTGTACCACAGGATGGACTGCCTATGGGGGATACCTTTGCAGTCTGGAAGAATCGGGCAAAGTGGTATTTTAAAAGTCCCCTAAATTATCAAAAGGTTGCCTAGATTGTGCTGGAGTCTCGCTACACTCAAATGCGGATGGTGAGCTTTAACCTTTTCTGCTATTGGCCTGAACAAGACCGACACTAGGAATAGACTGCTACTTGATGGCACCTCGTCATCAATCATGACAATGAAAATGAGCAGCCTTGAACCCTGCTTCAGATACGAACCTCCTGCAGAGGTAGTGAAGGCCAAAACTGCCACTGTGGCATACAACAGACCTAATTTGTGGAATTTTGTGGTTTTCTGGGCAAGTGGAG
The DNA here is from genome assembly GCF_018340385.1 of Cyprinus carpio. Taxonomy (NCBI): domain Eukaryota; kingdom Metazoa; phylum Chordata; class Actinopteri; order Cypriniformes; family Cyprinidae; genus Cyprinus; species Cyprinus carpio. Next base: position 1,860 of record NW_024875364.1, read on the forward strand.
TAACTATTATTTTGATATTTCTTATTGTTCCGATGTTGTTGTTTTACATGTTATTTAATCACCTTTATTTTGTTCACCTTTATCTTATTTTTTTATAGTGCAATCA
>NW_024875365.1:0-2468 GCF_018340385.1 Cyprinus carpio
TTCACACTAGACAATGAGGAAAGAGACCAGAAGGAGCCATTTCCAACAGCAGCTAACATTCAGATCCATGATGGCCAGTGATCGTGTGATTAACTGGACTGTCTCTTATAAACGGACTCTCATTCTAAAGGAGGTCCTTCAAAAACAGTTGTATTGATCATCTGATTAATGATTCAACCATGTAGGCAATGCAGTTTGAAAAACTTGTGCTAATGTGCATTGGTTGGTTTGTCCAAACATTTATTTGTGACGATGAGTTTAATAAAGAACAAGCATCAAAATATTACAAGCAGTCTCTGGTAAAGAGATACAGAAGCCCTTTACACAAAATAAATATAAAATAAACATTCAGTTCTTTATGAATGTTCCTCACAATCTTATTCTGAGTTGAACAACTTAAATGTTGCATATTAGAATGTCCAAGAATGTAAATGATCTAAAGAGTCATTTTATTTGCAGTTAAAAGAGATGTTGAAGCATTCAGTTCTTAGTCACTGGCATGCAAGAACTCAACTGAAATCTTTAAAGAATTACAAAGTAAGTGTACACATGTGATCTTCTGAAAACATACACTAACTCTTATCTTCATCTACACATAGAAAATGCAGGCTACTGACCTTTAACTGTGTGTGAACCAAATGGTGTACTAGAGCAACTGATAATTACCATCCATTGGTACATACACCCACTCAAACTGAGTGGGAGAGTAACTAACTGTAAGTTACTGTTTGCATTTGTCTCATTTGTTCTCTGCCTACACTATAACAGTAAACATGGCTTCTTAAAAACACCCAAAATCTGTTGTGTAATATTAAATGCAATCTCAAAACGCCCTTTCGCAACTATGCTGCGACTATTTTGTATTTCTCTCAGAGGTGAATATTAAAACAATGCCAGCTAAAATGTTGAATAAAATATTTTTATGTCATTATCTTTTGAATCTCCTTATCGTTAACTTTATTTCTGAAAAAAAAAAATAATAATAATAATACTACTACAGTATGGCTTCCATACTACGTGACTGCATCTTAGTTATGATCTGAATGAGTCCCTGCAACCTGAGCAATCATTGTTTTAGTGGTTGTTTTGAACCTTTTTTCTGTTTATCTCTACTTTAAATCTTAGATGTGGATGGGTTTAATGTGTAACATTTTTTGTTAGAAGAGACAATAAAAACAACTTGGTTCATCAAAAACCACTTGTTTCTAAAAAAAAAAATAACCTGATTTTCAAAATTGAATGATTTCGCGAACAGCTGAATGTAAAAAGCATTTCCCAAAAATCAAACTGTTTACTCCCTCACGCATATATTATCACAAGTCTGGGTCGGAATACGTAGAAGTAAAAACATCAACATAACACACACTCATGGACATTAAATTATTATTATTATTATTTTTTAATTCTATGCTTCTATGTTTTTCTTTTTAAAGAGAGAAACTTACCTGCAATCTTTTGATAGATCTGGCATAAACAATTACATCTAAATCAAGAATAAAAAAAGCACATCCCTACCTGTGACAAAACAAAGATAAGTCATTAAATTTTTTTGTATGCTAAGTGATTTGTGTAACTGGATTGTTGATGGGATTTGAGTAATTTCAATTTCACCTGATAACCTGAGTGGTGATATTAGACAGAGAAATTAACTTAATAGGCAACTGATACTTTTGAATCACGTAACTTTAACCTTTAAATCAAGCATTTAGTTAAATAAAACAACTGCATTAAACAATTCAGGAACCACATAGGGTTAATCCTGTTAAAAGTGATGTAGTGCAACAATCACTGTTTTTAATGTTACATTAAATGCTGTTTTACTTCATTTCCTGAGTGAGTGGAGGCAAACAACCATACTGTTGGTTCTTTCTAGTATGCAGCAATCGGTTCACCCTGAATGGTCCTCCTTCTTTCATATTTAGGCTAGATCCATTATGCGTTGTTTGGTGTACTTCTCGAGATTCAGATTGATAATTCACATAATAGTAATTTGAACCTCTTTCGCGAACCAGTTTTACAATTCCAAGGAACCTAACTGATCAAAAGATTTATTCTCTAAATTGTATAACCTTATTAAATGTATTCACCATCTTTTATGTAAATTCATATATTTCTTTAATAAATGTAATTAGAATAATAAGACACCATAAGGCTGTTACCAATCAAATGAAATCAATATATCAACAAAATTCACTGCCACACAATTAAGCAGCACCTGAAGTGGTATTTACTGTAGAAGCATTTACACAGACTGGTTAATGCTGCTCAGAGATGCCACAAATGCATATACACTGCAGTTTACAACTGCATAAATGATGTTAGGAGATTAAGCTGTTAAAAGTAAAATATAATGAATATACAACTATGGAATGATACTTTAAATATGAAACAAGTCACTGTCTTAATGATTGAGTCGTTGGTTCACTAACAGCAAAGTTGAAAATGCTCAGTTGCCCCAAGAATGAAAC
>NW_024875366.1:0-2047 GCF_018340385.1 Cyprinus carpio
TATGATTACTTGTGATAAATAAATGAATAATTAACTTTGTGCATATTAGGGCAAACATTTTTTTTACAGTGGTAGGCATTACAACCAATAACATACAATTCCATTAGGTTTAGTAATGCAATGGCCAATCAAAGAGCTTTCAAGATGGAGTCAGTTTTGTTGAGTGCTGAATTCTGGTACCTATTTCATAAGCAAGTTTCGGTGACCATTGCTAAATAACATGTTCAATACTGCATTGATAAAAATAGGATTCATCATACAGCCTATTTTCTAACCTCATATAGCAGTGGTACTTTCTTTACAATAAGGTGTCATTTGTTAACATTATTTAATACAAAATAAGACAGTTATTCATTCATTGCCGTTTATGTTAGTTCACAGTGCATTAATGTTAACAAACAACTTGTCATTTGAATAATGCATTAGTGAATGCTGAAATTAAAGTTAACTAATATTAATAAAGACTGTAGAAGGAATATTCCATATTAGTTCATATGTTAACTAATGTAGTTAACTTGTTAACCTTATTGTAAGTGTTACCAAAGAGTCAAATATAAAGGCTAATTCTTATGTTCAGGTCAGGATGTCTTCCAGCTCAACTTACCTCTCTTTGTGGAGAGGTAAAGCTCTTGAACACGCAAAGCTCGGGATATGACGCATGTGCGCGGTTAAGGCTAGAAGGGAAATGTTTGGCGCTACTAGGCATGCGCACATAAATACAGCATAATTTTTTATACTATTCTTTTTTATTATGATGTAATTACACCACGAATAGATAATGTCTTGCCAGTGTGTGGATGATTAAATTTTTTGCACTTATGTGTGTACGAGCACTGGGCACAACTGGCACATCTATAGTTACCATCTGGCATACTAAGAAAAGACGTTGTGAATTGCCGACGTATATCATTTTTAACTAGGAGGTCTTTTAAGTTAGGGGCACGCTTAAAAAAGAAATAAGCGGTTTTCTGGGAAGACTGGATTAGTTTAGGGTCGAATCAATAATGTGCCAATGTTTGTAAAAGATTTTTTAATTCTGGCACAAAGTGGGGAATATTTTACGCAACATAAAGGGGACTTGTTTGGATTTTTAGTGTGCTTATTTGATCAAAGACATTCATCTTGTGTTATCTGATCCAAAACGTTTTTTAGCCAAATCAACCCAATCTTGTTTGTACCCTCTATTGAGGAATCTTCTTTGTCAAGTCTGCAGCCTGCTTTGAGTAAGATGTATTATCGATGCATATTCTACGTACATTGTTAAACTGACTGATGGGAAGACTTTTGACCAAAGGCCTGGCATGAAAACTATCCCCATGCAATATAGTATTTTGATCCGTGGAAGCTGCGAGAAAGATCAGTTTTTTTGGTCTGCCATCTTTATATACCTGAATATCAGGGAAAATGATCCCATGTTTATCATATTCCAAAATAAATTTAAATGTTCTTCAGAGTTCAGATACTCATGGAAGCCGATTAATTATCAATGTGCAATCAATAATCAGAAAAATATCATTGTCATCGTTTTTAGGGCAAAACTGCCTGAAACAAAAAAAAAAAGGCTAAATTATCAAATTTATTGCAATGTTATATTGTCCTAAAGTCTATTATCAGTGTACCACTTGCATAAACACATCTGGCAGACGGATATTATCGTAGGGGCTGCCATTGCTGTTTCGCAGGCTATGTGACTTCAGAGCTTGGAACTGGGAGTACATCGTAGTACGTCGGGGGAGTAAGTTTGACTGCTGTTCCAGTGCACTTTCACAGGTTGAAGGTTGGAAAAACATGGGTTAGGGTTGCCTGGAGCGGCATCAGAAACAGTAGATTGGATGATTGATGTGCAACTGACCAAGACTGACAAGTACTTCAACATAATACAGGATTTGCGGTCACCTGAAAGGATCTATAACCCTCTAGAATGCAAAATGAAAGAAATAAAGAAATCTGCTCATAGAGCTGTAGTCAAGTCCAGCTTTGTCCGAGTCCAAGACAAATCCAAGACCAGGACTAGTCGAGACCAAGTCCAAAAGAGGTTTAAGTCCAA
>NW_024875367.1:0-1895 GCF_018340385.1 Cyprinus carpio
CAATATCATCCAAATAACGAGTACAGAGTCAGCGATTTGGCCACTCAAGCACTGCTGCATAAGCCGCTGAAACGTCGCCGGCGCATTGCAGAGGCCAAATGGCATCCTCTGAAACTCGTATAGACCTAGTGGGGTGGTGAAGGCAGTCTTGGGTCGGTCTCGAGGGTCGACTCCAACCTGCCAATAACCACTGGCTAAGTCAAGTGTGGTAAACCAAGAGGCTTGAGTCAAGGAGGTTAGGGTCTCCTCTATACGGCGGGAGCGGAAAGGCATCTTTATGAGTCAGGGAGTTCAATTTACGATAGTCAAGCAAAAGCCAACTGCCGTCTTTCTTACGGACCATCACTATGGGTGCAGCCCAAGGGCTAGAACTTGGCTGAATAACCTTCTTCTCCAACATATCAGCTAACAGGGCGCGCATTTCTCGGTACATCATAGGTGGCAGGGGGCGATATTTTTCCCTTACTGGGGTGCATCGCTAGTGTGGATTTGGTGCTGCACCACATCAGTATGCAAGATCCCTCCTCATGGAGGGCAAACACCCTGACCCACCTTTGCAGGGGCGTATGTATCTTGCTTCTGTTGTTCAGTCAAGTCTTCACCGGCCTAAATAAATCTCTCCCAATACCTCAATAGATGGTGCCACTTGTTCTCCCTTTCCGGCCTCCACAATATCCACTGTGATGGTTCCATCATCTCTTGCAGTCAGGCTTAGATCTGTCTGGCCGCTAGAGCGTCCTTGCTATCGACACAAGAACACTTTTTAAGCCAGCTTCTGATAAGCGTACCTATAAAGACAGGACAAAGAGGTCACATTCTGGATCTGAACAGGAAGTCGTGCATGTTTGGCCACATGCAGCAGTCTTTGCCACAGAAAGCCCAGCTCAGGCAGTGCTTCAGTGGACCAGCCGCAGTAATCCCGCCCCCTCGGACCCATCCATTTTGCGCCCCCCCAAACCACCACCTCGCCCTTCTGGCTGGGGCGTTTAAGCCCCTGCTTGTTGCTGGGCGCACAAACCCCATGTATCCATCTTCCCCCGACTACAGCTGTCGTTGGCACACAGCAAATGCGCTGCGTCCAGGCTTTCCTTGTCCCTTGATCCTGGAAAACAGTCTTCCAGGCCCTCTGGTTGATTAAGCAGGTCCTGCCAGCATGGTTGTGATAACATTCATACCAATCAGTAATGGAGGGCAGTTAGACGGTGATCAGCTACAATAACAACCCCCCTCCGGGAATATTAGCACCTCCTGCTTGAAATCCATCACCGCATAGCCTTGATAAGGAATGGATAACCCATTGGCCGCTCTAAGTGTCAATTTATTTGGGGAGCCACGCCATGTAATAGGAGGGCATCTGTTGGATAGTGTTGCAGTCCAAATACATCTCTCGCGCGCATTAACGTCACTTACGCGAATTCAGTGTCGATTAGTCCAATTAAAGGCACACACCATTACTTTAACCTCCAACCTTTGGGACAGTCACCTACAAATATGGTCCCTTTGTCCTGCTTCCCCTTAATTCCCTGCTACTTGGACCTCAGTAGCAGGACAAAACAAGTTAAATCAGTAATTGGCTCGGATGGGGGTCTACAGAACCTGGCAATATGTGTCCAGTGCGGCCACACTGGCGGCATACTAGGCTTACCGTCTGCGGCAGCAGGAGTGTTTAGGTGTGTAGGACTGGACCACTCCTCCTAAGTAGTAGCTGAATTGGGAGGGCATTATAGAGCGCCATAGGCTACCGCCTGCTGGCCAGGCACCATAACTGGCCAGATCATTTCTTGCCTTAATGCATTTGTAATCCCTGCCCCCCTCGAAAAGCCCCACTGGAAGCTCCACCTGCGAAAGTCTCTCAGCCCAGTCCTCTCCTTCCCTGTTACTGATTTAAAACAGAG
>NW_024875368.1:0-1846 GCF_018340385.1 Cyprinus carpio
TTTCCCCCGTGTTTATATGAGTCCACACTCAGAGTGTTAAATTAACACTGGGGGGTTTTGCTGTGTAGGTTATTTGCTAACCCTCTTAAAATAAAGGACATCATCCGTGCTGTATGAAATATGCAAGAACGTAATGTTTGTTTGATGATATAAATCAAAGTGATGTTCTTCTGCTGTTTTACATTGCGAATCCAGAGACATATATCTCTCTCCTCATTCTTATGATCTGTAGAAACACATTCCCTGCTGTGTAAACTTGTCCCACTGTCTCCGGACATGATTTCTAATGTAGCTTCTATTAATTTCTTTCTTTCAGGAAGCGCTCTGGTGCTGGGAAACAGACGGTGTGTCAGTGATGGAGAGGAAATTCAGTCTCCCCTGCACACCGCCGTTAAAACAAACCAGCAAAGGCAGAATTATATGGTATTTCCTTAATGACCATCACACGCCTGTAATCACTGGAGATCAGGAGTGAGATGTGCACAGATGCTGAGTGTATTGAGAGATTCAGAGCCAGACTGCAGCTGACTAAAGTGACTGGGATCTCTGACCATCAAGCAAACATCAAATACCTACACACTCCTGGACTCTATAATAGCATGCTAACCGGCCAGCAGCAGCCGCGGGAAAGATATGCCCAATGTTACTGTTCAAGGTAAGTTAATAAAGGGATACTCCCCATGAACATTTTGTCTTAATCACTTACCCCAGTCGTTCCAAACCCGTAAAAGCTTTGTTCGTCTTCGAACATTAACAATTTAAGATATTTTGATGAAACCTGAGGTTTGAGACTGTCCCAGATAGACTGCCAAGTAAATAACAGTGTCAAGGTCCATAAAAGGTAAGGAAAGTCGTGTGATCAGAATACTCCATCTGCCATCAGGACGTGCGATCTTGGGTTATATGAAATGACGGAACATTCTTTTGTAAGCAAAGAAAAACAAAAATAACGACTTTATTCACACATCTCCCTTTGTCAGCAGTCTCCTCCATATCACTGTATGCTGTGTATTCTCTTCTGAGTCATCCGCGCCACAAGGATGCACTGTTTTTTTTTTCAAATCAATGCTTAATACACGTGAAACAGTGCATCCTTGTGGCGCGGATGCAGAAGAATATACAAATACATACATATATATATATATTTTAAATATGTATGTTGTGTATTATATATACTTAATAAATATACACAGTACACACATATAGTATGTAAACTAGGGGTGTAACGATACACATATTCGTATTGAACTGTTCGGTACGAGGCTTTTGGTTCAGTACACATTACAAACCGAACGATTCGTTGGACTAATCCTATTACAGCATATTATTCTGTTAGGATAGATTAGTGTGAGACAGTGTGCATTACAGTTGTTTTTTTACTGCAGATTCAGTCTATTAAAAAACATTTAGAATGATCACACAATTCAAGATATGGGGAAAGAAAATGTATACAGTATTTGTCAGAGGTGGGACTTTCAAGTCCCAGCAGTCTTCAATGTCATATCCCATGTCCTCAAGGGTTAAAGTAGTGAGATAATTAGGTGACTAATTAAGTAATGATTGTGCATTAGTGATGAACACCTGCTGTAACAATCACCATCGCTGAAGAAAAGAGAAACACAAGAACTACAACTGACTTTAAGCACAGCCTTGGATGAAATCAATTGGAAGGAAAAAAAAAAAAACTTTGCCACCATAATTGTGGTCAATATTTGCTTCAGTTGGGCTCTTGAGCCTTTTAACAGTTTTGATAAATTTGCATTATTGTTTCACAAACATTTATGCAATGCTGAACTAAATCTTCAACTAGCTAGAGTTGTGACGTTCGCGAACGAACCGATTCTTT
>NW_024875369.1:0-682 GCF_018340385.1 Cyprinus carpio
GTTCGTTCTTGCGACGAAAAGCCAGAATCAGCGTCCTCTGGATCTCGAGAGATCGATGTTATTATGCCCTTAGACTGTCTCGCGCTTCAAATAGTCATTTTCACTATAAAACAGCTCACAAACACCTGAATTTATAGCTCTTGTTGTGTTCACAATGGGTGGATTGTGTGTGCATTCCCTTGATAATATTTTTATTTTTAAAAAAGCTCTTACAAAACTATAAAAATGTTTTTATTGTGAGCTCTCGTGAGACTGCACGCGCTGATGCAAATGGGTGATTTCTCTCTGGTCTTTTCTCACTGATCTCCGGCCAAACATCAATTATTAATGAGATCTGACCCAGTAATAATAACATATGTTGGTTCAGCTTGTCAGTTTTGAGATGAAATGTGTATTTATTTGTCCGCTTCGCCGAAAAGAAACATCACCGTAATTCTGGAGCTATATACAATCGATGTGATGTTCAGCCCTTAGACAAAGAAAATCTCACAAGCACTCCTATAAACACTCATTTTCATTCTATATAATATGTTCTTCTAATTACTTTTGGGCTTGATTCGTCGCAGTGTTTTAGTGTAAAGGCTGTAGTTTCAGTATGTAGACTTCTTTTGTTCCCTTCAGTGTTCAGAAGTCTCGCGCTGTCAGACAGGCTGCAGCAAATATTTCATTTTAACACTCACAA
>NW_024875369.1:775-942 GCF_018340385.1 Cyprinus carpio
ATGTGAGCTCGTTGAGACTGCACGCGCTGATCTGAGCGGTGATTTCTCTCTCGTCTATCTCTCTGTTTTCTGGCCAGACATAAATTATTAATGAGCCCTGACCAGGTAATAATAAGATATGTTGGTTTAGCTTGTCAGTGTGAATTAAATTGTTTAATTTATTTATA
>NW_024875369.1:1187-1318 GCF_018340385.1 Cyprinus carpio
TTTTTGAAGTGTTTGGAAGCTGCAATTTAAAAATACAAGACAATTATTTATTTCCTTTTTACTGTCAATTCAAAAGATCACCACGACAAAACCGTTCAAGCTATCCAAAATCCATTCACAATTTAAGTTCC
>NW_024875370.1:0-1098 GCF_018340385.1 Cyprinus carpio
ATATTTGTCTATTTATATTTACATATGAGTATTTTTTGTTGTTGTCTCTGTGTACTGGAAGATGTCACTAAAACAAATTCCTTGTAAGTGCAAACATTCTTGGCAATAATATCTTTCTGATTCTCCTTCCTCTCTTTATACAAGTAGCCTACATTTACTCAGATTAATAATAATAATAATAATAATAATAATAATAATAATAATAAAACCTGTAATTCACCAAAAAAAAAAAAAAATCATTTGAATGAATTATTGGATTATGTCTAAATTAGAATTTGTTGAAGGTCACTTAAACAAATACCTCATATTATCCACATATCGAAATTAAAACTAACTTTATCAAGTGAGTGCACCATAACATATTTGATCGTACCGCATCACATTTCAAAGATAACAGTAAAATAAAACCGCAGCAGCAAAACTTGAGTGATCGGTGTCTATCGCTTTCGTACATGTGCAACATTTTCTACTCCAAACATCGGAAATAGTATGTCGCACACGAAAGCATGTACAACCACAAACCGCTAGAGAATTTCTAACATGCAATTAACAGGTTTTCCCCGCACACGTTTGTTGCCACTCTGCTCCTGTGATTTTATGATTAGTCAGCAAAACCGTCCCGCATTTAAAAGCAAATTGGTATGTGTCTAAACTGCCGATTCCATAAACTACGCGACGGGACGTTCCCATCGGTGAAATCTTGGTATCCCGTGAAACAACGTCCAGATTCAACTTCATCTTGTTATAAACGGAGGAACATTAGACACATTGGCGATTGTTTTGCCGGTTGAAACCAAGTCCACATTGGAAAAGTCTCCTTTCTGCACGCTGGAATATGTTATATCTAAAATTAATGAGAGAAGCTGAAATTTACCTCAAATTCCTGTTACCCTAAAATTTAATTACGCAAAATAAAATATGCATGACACCAAAAAGCAAGTAATAGAGAAGAAAAAGAGGGCTCACACTCACCGTAGAACTCTTCGCCCGCTTACTCTCGCATGCGCACACCGAGTGAGCCTCACGAGCGCTGCAGACGACACATTTGGCTACGCACCGACGCATAATGGCGGCCGAAGCGTAACGATGCGTAGCCTT
>NW_024875371.1:0-1629 GCF_018340385.1 Cyprinus carpio
TGCTTTCATGGCTAACAGTTCTCTGTCTCCCCACATCATAATTCCTCTCCGCCGGGTTGAGCTTATGGGAGTAGAAAGCACAGGGATGAAGTTTCCCTGAGGGCCTGGTCGCTGTGAGAGAACGGCCCCAATGCCAGTATTGGATGCGCCAACTCTGACTAAGAAGGGGAGAGAAGGGTCAGGTGATGCAGGATAGAGCGGTGACAAAGCCGTTCCTTTAATTCCTTAAAGGCTTGACGGGGGGCCTGGACCAGGTGAGACGATGTGTACCTTTTTTTGATCATAGAAGTGAGAGGACTGGACGACTGTACTGAAATGTCTGATGAGCGTCTGTAGAAATTGGCAAACCCCAGGAACCGTTGTAGCTCCTTGAGAGTCTGAGGCTCTGGCCACTTGAGTACAGCAGAGACCTTTACTGTCATCCATGGCAACTCCCCCCGGACTGATGACATAACCCAGGAAGGTAGTGGATGTAGTGTGAAACTCACACTTCTCGGCTTTGGCTGCACAGTTGATGTTCTGGAGCGAGGCGCTTGTAGCACAGTTCTGACGGTTGAATATGATCCTGTAGGGTATTGGAGTAGATAAGTGATATCGGCCAGGACTTCACAACAAACTTGTCTAGCATGTCCCTGAAGACATCATTAATGAGAAAGCCTGGAAGATGGACGGGACTATTGATGACCGTTCAAGCGGCATAACAGTATTCATAGTGCCCGTTGGTTGGCGAAAGGCACATCTTCCATTAAATGCACCCCCTCTGATACGAATCAGTTTAAACACAAGCGTGTAGTTGGTGTGGCGGGCAGTGAAGTTTGTTTCTAATGCAGCTGGCTGGAACCGGGGGGGAAGGGGATAACGGTATACCGTGATCTGATTGAAACCATGATAATCAATACTGAGACCTGTTTATGTACTAACCAACTGAAGAAAGAAACAGCGGATGCAGAAGTGGAAGGGCGATAGCAAACCTTTTCCAACTCACTGCTTGATGTATTTAGTCATGGCAGATTCTGGGAGTGACAGTGGAAACACCACGACCTTTGGGTGGATTGTGACCTGGTAGGAGATCAATAGCACAGTCATGGGAATTGATGAGATGGTAATGTGTTTGCTTGGGTTTTGCTGAATGCTGCCTTGAGATAAATGATATTCCGCTGGTAGATTGGGAACCTCGGATGACTCCTGCGTTAATCTGCTTGAGAGTTCACTGGGGAGAGGAGAAATGGTAGATAGACATTTTTGTTTGACATTTGGTGCTCCACTTTAATATCTGACTTCCCTCCATGATACTAGTGGATGCAGTGCAGTCTCAGCCATGGTGAATCCCGGTATAGATGGGTGTAATAGGCTGTGGGCAGAGCTGCCGAACTGAATGACCTCACTGGTGCAGTAAACCGGTTGTAATGGATGAACTTTGGGCTGGGCTGGTAGTATTGCTAAGTTCCCAGGGGCTGGCCATCTATGGCAGTATGACAGAGAGTTGCCTGAGGTGTGTGTGATACTTTGTTTGTTCTTGCAAACTCAGCTGACATGAAATTCCCAGCCGCTCCAGAATCCAGTAAAGCAAAGTGGTCACTTGAACGTTGTTAATGATCTCTCTCCGTCTTAAAAAGGGGCGTTGTGCAA
>NW_024875372.1:0-1754 GCF_018340385.1 Cyprinus carpio
AGCAAATTATCTAATAAGCAAACTTTGTTTAACCTCTAAACCTGCTAAGATCACACTCTTCTGATCCGGATGAGCATCATTAGAAAGACTTCTAAATGTCAGCCTCAGTAATTCAACATTGCTGATAAAACTTGGCCGCAGTGACAGTAATTTCTTCATATGTTACAGTGCAAAAATCAAATAGTTGTTTTAACATTTCACTAACCATATATGCACCTGACAGAAAAAAATTACAAAACACATTTTTGTAGATATACATAGTTTACCGACAGTACTTGAAAGTTTTTTTTTTATTAATTTTTTGTATTATTATTTTTAAATTAATTTCTCTTGTCTGACAAATGAACCCCATCCCACCTGAAATGTCTACTTCTTGTAAGCCTCTTATCAACAGAGCAGTCCACCACTGTAACATTGGTAAAGGCCTGAGTACAGAAAGTCTCCTCCATGGAGCTCAGAAGATCCACTGCAGGTTTGACTCCCCAGGTGACCTCAGCTCTCCTCTCAGCCCACTTCACAAAGCTGTGGCTGCAATCAATACTATTTTTCTAAAAAGATTTTTTGTTAAAACTATTTATTTATGATAATCAGTAATAAAGCAAAAATGTATGACAGTATGTTACTGTGTGGTAAAGCTTTACTGAAAGCTTTACAATTCACTGAAAATATAAGCAGTTTAGCTAAAAGTTGGTCTTTTTGATTCTGGGAAATAGTATTTAAATTTAGTACTAAAAATTAGAGTTTTGAAATTTAAAAACCCCTGAAAACTGTCATATTTAAGGTGCCATATTAAAGGTCCTTGAAAATACTTCAGAATTTTTAAAAGGCAATATATATGAAACTATTGTTCATTTTTGGTTTCGATAAAAAAAAAAAAAATTAACGCAAAATGAACAATGCAGTGCGTGTTAAATAGCCATTTCATCTGGCTTTTTGGGAGCGCATGAGATCTCAAGCGATATTATTCATTCAGGTGAAAAGCAGTCTCGAGCGATATCGGTATTAAGTTGAACTTGTGGTAATACCTTCTATCCTTTGCTTGCATTACACTGTTTGGTCTTCTATTGTAGTGTGCTGTTTGTTTGGGTTTCATTTGGGAACGCACGCAAATTTTGACGCTAGCTTTTGTGTTGCATCATTTACAAGCGAGAGCCGCTCCATCTGCAGCTCAGTCCAAAAACTCTTCATCTGCATACACTGTGGGGTTGCTTAATAATTATCTGAGGTGTGTGTGTGTGTGTGTGTGTGGCGTTATCTCACTAGATTTGTAACGTAAATCATCTATGCAAACACAGGGACAACAACATATCGCTATGCATCGCGATTTCAAAATAAAAAAGTCGCTCTCAGTTTACCTAGATCTATTTATTCAAACTAAACACATTTTTAAACAAATTGAATGGCGCTGTAAAATGAAATATCACCAGGCCGTTGGCTCTCTCCAAAGGGTATTTGTTATAGTTATAATACATAATAATGAAACAATAAACGTAGCTCATATTTGTTCAAGTGTATGGTACAGTTTTTATTCTTCAGGTCAAACATATATTCATTAAATACAATCAGTTTGAATATGGATAGCAATAAATTTGCCATTGGTATTCTTTTTAAATATTAAGGTTGCCACAGTCATTGCATGATTTGCTTGTGCTTTACTTTATTTGTGACATTTTGTTTTTATTATTTATTTTTATTTATTAGAATTCAAAAAATAAAAATATTGTTTTGATAAGTGATATTTCTGTCCTTGAAAA